>NW_011360265.1:39015-46897 GCF_000735185.1 Notothenia coriiceps | reverse complement strand
TACGTAGTAGTTAGTTAGTTACGTTACGTACGTACGTACGTACGTACGTACGTACGTTACGTACGTACGTACGTACGTACGTACGTACGTAACGTAACGTAAGTTAAGTAAGTAAGTAGTACGTAGTACGTACGTACGTAGTAACGTACGTACGTACGTACGTACGTACGTTACGTACGTACGTACGTACGTAACGTACGTAACCGTACGTACGTAGTAGTAGTAGTAGTAGTAGTAGTAGTACGTACGTACGTACGTAGTAGTAGTACCTACGTACGTACGTACGTACGGTCGGTCGGTGGGTGGGTGTGTGTGTGTGTGTGTGTGTGTGTGTGTGTGTGTGTGTGTGTGTGTGTGTGTGTGTGTGTGTGTGTGTGTGTGTGTGTGTGTGTGTGTGTGTGTGTGTGTGTGTGTGTGTGTGTGTGTGTGTGTGTGTGTGTGGTTTGTTGTCCTGTGAAGTCATGCATTAGAGTATAGCTTAGCAGTCGCCGAGTGGAGCTTGTTTCGTTCTAATTACAGCACGGCCTGGTCCAGCTTGAGCCCATTGTACCAGGGTGCTGTGAATTCCCACAATGGGGCTGCTCAGCGGAGAACAATGAGTCAAATTCCTGACCGTTCCCTGCAGGTTCAGAGGTCAGCCTGATAAATAAAGACAGCGCAGTTACAGTGGCTTTGCTATTCTACACCCAGTAGCTATCCCACTGGCCACCCCAGTGGGGATATTGGTTTGTGTGTGTCCCTGTTTATGTGTGTGTCACAGGGTGGCTACGACTCCCACTGGGAGCACAGGGAGGGGTTGAGAGATGGGGGAGGTGAAGAGGAGGGAGCTTGTTTGGTTCTCCCTGTAGGAGGTGAAAGACTGTGCGCTGTTTTCGTGTGTAATCAAACCCCTGAGAACGGAAAAGTTGGCAACCAAAAGCTGCATGGAAAGCTTTGTTGACCAAAATTGATCATAGATGCGACAAAGCGCTGGACTAGTATAGAACTTCATGTTCAAACCAGATCTTATTACTTTTTCACCAAACAAACTCAATGGATTTTACATGTACTTGGCCACACTCAACTCAATCTGCTGTCTTCGTGCGTCTGTACAGATGGGAACTGTTGAGATTATGACAAGAATAGATCGGCCATTTGCAAGCGGAAGGGTTCTGTTGTTTACATTGCCAAAAATGTGTGCTTACACAGCCTTTAAGTAGGCTGCACAGCTCCGAGCCCCCCAACAGGGTCTGGTTGCACTTGTTGCGTCCAAACTGCCGAATCTGGGGTTCTTGCTTTCCCAGCTGTCCAGAAATATGCCTGTGTGTACGAGCATCCACTATATACCAAAACTGTTGCTTTGATAACCTGTTCTACACATAATAACTGTTTACTGAATGGGAGGTGGTGGGTGGTAAGAAAGACCCCACAGTGAACAGCAGGTGCCATAATGAGTCACACCTCCTATTCTGTGTTTGTTTATCGGACACAGACGTAGACACATTTCGTTCAGATGCCCTCTTCCTCCTAATGCATGGAAGATCTTTGGGACTGTCAGACCATTAGGCGCTTTCACACCACAGTACTTTTCCCACTAAGGTTAATCAGAACTTAGTTCATGAGAACTCTTTAGTTTTCATGAACTAAGTACAGATCGCGTTCACACCGTAATAAGTTCCTGGGGGAGGATTAGGCAAATGAAGCCGCTGACGTCACTTCTTCTTCTGCTGCTTTGGGTTTACTGGCAGGCCGCAAACCACTTCACGGCGTATACTGCCACCCGAAGTCCCCGGCCGGAAGTCCCCGGAGTTGGGGACTGGCTTCAGTAGAAGCTGCTTGGACTTCCAGCTGAAGCCTGCGGGTAAATCGCCAGAAACGCTGACACCTCCTCATCTCCACCGCTCCCATGTTTTCTTTTGTGTTGCCATAAGTTAGTCTCTCTGCGTTTGTGCGCTGGGCTAACGCTAATGCTAATGCCAATAATGCTAATGCCAGGATAATTAAATGGCGGCCTCACAAAACCTTTTTACGTTTACGGGGCGTGGTTTGCAATCCGCCCAGCCAATCAGAAATAGGAACCTTTTTCTCCAACGAAAGTCCCTGCTCTCTAGCAGGGATGGAAAAGGGGGTAAAAAGGTTCTCATGAACTAATTTAGTTCCTGGGGCTTTTTGGTGTGAACGCGACATTTCGGAACTATATCGGGACTAAAGTTGGAAAAGTACCGCGGTGTGAACGCGCCTCATCTTATCAAAAATATTATTCCTGGATTTCTTAGACTATAACATTAATGAAGTTCAGAATCAGAATTCCTTTATTTGTCCTGCAATGGGGAAATGTGCGCCATTACAACAGCAGGCGTATAGTGCAGGTTAATAGAAGGCACATGTTATTTTGTAATAGAAAAACAAAATGAGTAAATACAAATGATAAACAAGTATAACATGGTAAAAAAAAATTCAAAGTAGCTGGTACTGTTTACAGATAAATAAATTCAAAAGAAAATAAAGTGTAAATTGCGCGACGGTATATTGCAGATGAGTTTGCACAGTTATTTACAGGAACATTTTTGCCCTTTTTTTTTCATAGTCCTAATATACTCCATTTGTCCTTCATGATTTCCCTGATCCCAAGGTGACATCTTCAAATTGCACCTTTTTTATAAGACTTTCAGTCCCTATTCCAAAAATATTAACTTTAAAATCGTATAAACTGTCACTAATTGAGTGTTTTCCAGTTTTCTTTTTATCATTCAGGAAACTTTAACTCTTCAATGGGATCAATGTTTTTGTTGTTAATTGCTACGTTGTACCATGCTTTTTTATGTGTAGTATAACTTGTCACAAGTGACATATCAGTCCATTTTACAGTCATTTGTAATCACATTGAAGTTTGCGGGTCAATGGATGTTTGTCAATCTTTTTGTCAATGCGATTGCATATGGCATTGGTGCTGTGTGAGTGTGTGTGTCTGTGTTAAACAGTCACACCCACTTGCTCTGGTTTGAACACATTTGCCAAGCGTTTCACAGAGGTCATAAAACTCCAAAGCGTTTCATCCTTTGCTGGCTTTGAAGAGTATTCACACAGTCCTCCCTTGTGCCCCCCCCCACCCTGCTCAATTCACAATAACGTGACACTCTTATCTCCTTTACTGGTTACTCTACCTTTAATGAGAATGGATAGTCTCACACACATACACACACCCAAGCTGCCATTGATCCAGGCCCAATAAATGTTTTATAAGCCCCAATGTAAGGACACCCCTCTTTTATTCAGAAGGTGTCAATGGTTGAGTCCAGAGGGAAAGATTGCTGTGGTACCTTCCTGAATTCAGTAGGAGAATAATACTTTTTCATGTGTTGCACACATCTAACCCCCATCCTCAATCATTGGTACCATTAAAATGGTGGGTGTCTTTCTCTACGGCACATAAACACACTTTAAATTGTTCCAATTCAATACTAATGCATATTAGTTTTGACCCTAGAATGACCTGGCATTTCTAAACCCTCTGAAGTCAGACTTGTAGAATAACAGAAGATATGTGGGAAGAAAAACACTTGACAATGAATGAATGTTAATGAATGAAACGGCCTCGAGGATAGGAGGGGCCCCTCATTCGTCAATTAGTGGGTTCAGATTAATTCCTACCACTATTTCTTTCCAGACTGTTTTCCCATATCTAGCCACTCTGCATGATATTGTGTGGTTTTAGAACAACCAATTTAAAAAACACGCTGTGAAAGCTTCAGCGAGACTTATTGTAAGCTGAACCACAAGTTTCCCTTCTGCCCTTTCTTCTTCTTCTGGTTAGTGAAAAAGGGTGGCACCGTGTTACAGGAAATGCCTTTTAACACAGCAGGAAGGAGAAACGTTGCCCCCTCTGGGTCCAAGTCTTTTTGTTTATCTGATGGCAGTAAAAGGCTGGCCCAGCGTTTGTGTTTGGGTTGTTTGAGTTGTCGTGGGTTCAGGCCATCACTCGGTTCCTTAAAGTCTTACAATCCCTTGGTGTTGGCCAGTCAGGGATTAAGCTTAAAATTCTTGTTTCTGAATTAGCATGCCAGGAATGAGAAAAATCCAATGAGCCTAACTGGACCTGACTTGCGCAGAGGCTAATGGTTAATAACAAGCCATGATGGAATTTCCCTTTGATTCTGTGGAGGTGACTGGAGTTCTCACAGATATTTTCTCAAGGGTGTAGAATGCTCTCATGTTGAACTTTGATGGCATAATGGAATTGTAATGGCTTTGAAGGGATAAAGTGTGAGACCATGGCCTACGATTCAAAAATATTCTGATGGGAACTTTGGGAAGTATTACTGTGATGATGTCCATTTCTAGAGAACAATAACCAGAAAGGGCTGCATTACTGAAAAGTCAAGGAATCAACCAGCGGGTGAGCAAACCGAGACATAAATACATTTATAATATGAAATAGTCAAAATTATGCCAACTTCGGCAGAAGAATAATCATTGTTAGAAACAAATTTGAGAAAATAAGCTTTCAGGACATTTTTGAAGTCTAATAAAAGTTTGTCTAAGACTTAATTGTATTATTTCTGTGCATTTTATATCAGCTGATCAACAGAATAAAACATTATTGTATAATACAGGATTGGTGTTGCAGTGTTGATTGAAAATAAATTTAAGGATATGCATAGGTCCTGACAAGATGAAGCAGTGTGGGTCGTGAGTTGTCTTTATGTATAATCTTGTGCTCTGAAACATGCAGTCGAATCTTGTTCGGTCATCATTTTCCCTACCATGGCAAACACATAAACACACCCGCACACTCATGCAGTATCACCTTCTCCGCATACCCTTTGCAACACGTGTTTAGACTGAGTGTCACAGAGGAATGAAGACATTTGGAGCCATTGACAAAAATGTCTCGGTGACCAGAGAACACACCCAGTGAGACTTCACTCGCAGGCAGCTACATTTTATTTGGCTGCTGTTGAGTTACATTCTCCCATAAAAGTGAATATTTGTGTTACTTAAACGGCTCACTTAAATGGATCGGCCAAACCCTGTTACACACTGGAGAATATTATATGTAAGGCTGTGTGTGTGAGTTACGCTCAGAGGGATTGAGTGTGTATTCCAGCTGACAGGTCTTTCATTAAAGCAGGGCGCAGGGCCATGTATCTGCAGCTGCCCCCTCTCTGTGCACTCTTTGATGGGGAGAAAGATGGCGTTTACTGCTACACCCATAGCTGGACTCACACACAAAACAACACTTGTTCTCAACTATGTTGTCTCAACACTCCAAGACCCACTGAGGGAAACATTGCTAGATAGGGAGGGCATGTTTCTGAGTTTCTTTATGGCTTTATACTGTCATCTACTCTATAAGAGGACGCTAAAGCCACGAGAGTCATATCCTTGTGTGTTTAATGAGCAGAGCAGTTGCTGGTGTAACGGTCTGTCATTTGTTCTTGGTGCTCCAAATAGTAGCAAGAGGCGGCCCCTGGCAATGGTTTATTGAAACACATGCACACTCACAAATATAGCCATCCATTGTTTAACCAGCCAACAGACTTAAAGGTCTCAACCGTCACTCTGTTTGTGTTGTGTTTGTCTAGCGAAGATAGCAGTCCCACCTGTTCCTTGTCTGCACTGTACATACACACTCACATGCACACATGCTAATACAAATGACGGATCCATTAGTTCAGGTGGCGTCTGTTCCAGCCTTTGCATTATGACAAAGAGCGCTTGCAAATTACAGTTGAGCTAACCCTTTGTAAAGTTGCGCGCTGATCTCTATGTTGAATGTTCGTCTAATGAGTATTTGCCTTCTGTGTCCAGGTTTGGATGACAACCTGCAGCAGTATGTGACCAACTTTGAGCGGGAGAAGATCAGCGGGGAGCAGCTGCTGAAGATCACGCATCAAGACCTGGAGGAGCTCGGCGTGGCCAGGATCGGACACCAGGAGCTGGTGCTGGAGGCGGTGGATCTGCTCTGCGCTCTGGTCAGTAGAGACATGCTGGAAATGTGCAACTTGATATGTATCCGGATACAGTAGAATTGCCTTATGAAGGATTTGTGACAAAGCAAGAGCTCTCTTTTGGCCACTAATCTTCTCCCTTCGCTCTAAGTATCTACAAAGTAAACCAAGCCTGTAGCTTCTGGTCCGACTGCTAAAAGAATCCTGCAGGAAGGACTATCATTTCCCAAACAGCTCAGCAGAGTGTAAAGTCACCACAACACACAGCAGCCTGAGGACATTGGGGAACAGAAGTGTCACTCAAACAGAAGAGAGACTGGGTCAAAGGGGCATTGGGCTCAATTTGGCAGTTAGAAGCTGTGTGAGATGATTATAGGCAGTTATGTAGCAACAGGTGACAGTTTGATCTGTTTGGAAGATAAGATATATGATCTGCCTCTCTCCACTCTCCCCTCATGGTTACACCACATACAAAATACTTGAAATATCTTTTAACTCTATTTTTATACAAACAGACACGTCAGGCAGGTCGTTCCTACTGCTGCAGCCTTCTATCTACCATCTTTCTAGCTTTAATTTTAGATCCCCTGTTTGGCTCTTATTAGTCATTCTCAGAGCAAACCTGCTGAATCTTTGTCCATCATCATAGCTCCCAGAAGAACTGCCAACAAAAGTATATCTGCCTTCAACTCGTGAGACTTGAGTGATGAAAACCCTCCATGCTCCAGCTGAAACAGAACCAGGTTTTCCAGCAGATGGGATGGATTTGGAGTTTTATCACTTCCTGTGCCATAAAAGTCCCAGATTGTGGTCCATGCGTTTTGATCAGCGTCAGCATTTCTGCCTTTGTGCTCTATTAAAATCCTTAACATGAATCGTTGGGGCATGGTTCTTTTGACACTGAGGAAACTTAAAAGTCAAATACTTCCTCCCCGACATGAGGCTGCATTTTACACTGATGCTAATCTGATAGCAGTAGGTCAAATGGGGTTTGGAACAACACATTGTATGGCCTTAAATAGATTTATTTGTGAGTGATCCGCAACCTCAGCACATTGAAGCTATACATGGCTTTGGGTTGTATAAAGCCGGCACATGTGATTTAGTGTGCGGTTAGCAACAAACTCTTAACACTTTACTTACATATTAATATAATTGTGTGGCTCCTCTGTGTCGGGGTGTTGAATAATATGCTGTCTACTAGTCTAACCAGAAAGCATACAGGTTTAACAGGGACATTATTATTTGACGATTATCTTCCCTCCAATTCAAAACACTCTTCTATTGTTTCGTATTCTCCAAAATGCTAAGATAACCTGTTAACAATATCTTTCCTTTACCTGTAACCAATTTAAGTAAACATCTGGAAACGCTTGTCACGTACATCGGTGCCTTTGTCTGTTTTTGATAGATTTACTCATCGCAGAATATGTACCATATGGTATATCTTGTGGTCCATAACTTATTTCATCATGACTGTAACCAGGCCCAGGTCTTTGTTCAACCCTTAAACCCTGACATCAAGGCATTGGATTCTTAAAGGTCCCATGTCATGGCCATTTCTACTGATTATAACTCCATTGTTGAGGTATACTAGAATAGATATTTATTGTGCAATTTTCCAAACTCATATTGGTTTTCTCATACAGCATCTCTGTATAGTGTGTGTATTCACTCTCTGTCCTACACGCCTTGTTGCTCTAATTGGTCAGCTCGCCCACTGGCTCGCTGCTGCGAGGAGCTGACAGTGTGAGCTGGCTTACTGGTGTGGTTTCGTGTTTGCTGCGAGACAGCGAGACATCGCGAATGGACGCGGGAAGGGGGGTTGCTAAGGGGGCTAAAGCCGCCCCATCTGTGACACTCCACTAGCACCCCCGCACCCTCAAATGTGGCGCACCTACAGTGTAAGCACGCCACAGTCTTGCCACGCCACAGTCTTACCACCCCCCCCC
>NW_011360265.1:0-38990 GCF_000735185.1 Notothenia coriiceps | reverse complement strand
AGCGCGTCACATTTTCTGGAGCTCCACGGACTGGTCCTTTTGGGTATGGGCACGTCACCATACCCAGGAGGAAAACAATGGAAAAAGAGGCATTCTGGGGCAGCATAGACAGGTCCTTTCTGTGTTAGAGTTTTACTCGCTACAGGGTGTACTTTGAGGGTTTGTGACTCTGCAGACCATTTACATGCATAGAAAGCTACATAACACACAAGGGGACGGGTAATAACCGGAAAAGCATGACATGGGACCTTTAAGTCATTTCCCTATCATGCAGCCTTTTAAATGTGGTCTCCAAAGTGCTTCCTCAGCATGATGTTGTTATTCCAAGTCATTGCATTTTACATTGATTCCCTCTACCAAGATGTGTTTGTAGTGCTGTGCATACGTGTTGTATGCCCTGTACAGTCTGATGCAATTTAGTATCGGAGCATTTGGCACATTGTGTCTTGAACCTCCCCCCTGCCTCCTTGTAACTTTGTATTTATTATGATCCCCTCTAGCTGATGCTGATACGTCCTGGGGTCCACACAGAAACATAACAAAAATATCAAGACATTAACACACAGGATCGAAGTTGTGCCTTTATACTTACGCCAGGAATGCTGGACTCTCAGCAACCTTTCCCCCCTCACTGACGCAGTCCGGCTTAACGTTTTTTGTCAGTTTTGGGCTTTCCTTATTAAGAATGAAGCCTTGGTCTTCCACAGGCCTCGTGGGAGGAAGTGAGGCCCCCGATTCAATTAGCTGTGGCAAGGTCACTACTACCGACAGAAACAGAGGCCACCAACCCCCGAAACCCCCACACGCTCTCACACCCCCACCCTCCCCAACTCTCTCTTTTTGTTTACTGTGAGGTCAGACACTTCCTGTTGCTGCAGTCACATTCATCTTTGTGACACTTTACTACTCGGCCTTTCCTCTTTTAAATGATTAAACATGTGCACACATCTTAAATATTTAGTCAAGCATAAGCTGTCCTTTGAAGCGTTTTAAACCTATAGCATTTACATTATGATCAATGGCCTAAGAGACAAAGAGAGAACATTTTATTTATTTATACTGGACTTTTCTAAGCCATGGTGTCTTCTGGAGTCAGTGTTGAAACCCAACACTTCTTTATTTGTACTCAGACCCCAGCGCCCTGCTCACATGACATTCACATGCATCAGCAGCCATTAAACATACAGCATATGACAGATCCTCCAGCCTCGTGAGCAACAGAGCTGCTGTAAAATGTATTTCATCTTGTCCCTTTAGTAAATCAAAACACTTAACCTTAGATGGCACAGTGTAGCAACACACATGTACTCAGTCTCTGTCTAGGCTACAGAGGTTTGTATCTATCTTTTATAGTCGAGGCAGATCCATGTAATGCCTGTGGCGAGGGCAGGAAGTGCTGTGTTGTGATAGCCGTTCTCCATTTCTCCCGAAGACACTTAACCCAGTATATAGTCCCTTCAAAGAGCCCCAACTAGAGCCTGCACGAAAAAAAAAAGAAGCTCCTTCCATCTTGATTCTAGATGATCTTGATGTCTATAAAAAGGCACTGGAAGCATGTACATTTGGCTTGAATTGTAGTTATGAGAAAAATTGCATTTGGCTGGAACCACAGATTTTGCTCAGACGTGGCTTTGAGCTCAGCTGGCAGCGAGGGACGAAAGCTCGCTGGACATCTGTGGGCCACTTAGAGCTGCTGTGGCTGTGTGATTAGCAAACGAAAAAGCCAGGAGAGACGTTTGATCTGGAAAACACTCGCACTGCTCTGTGCTACTGTTCCACGCTCACTGTGTGGAGGACTGAGCGGGAAAACAAACCAAATGACTTCTTCATTACCTTATATTCCCTGCGTATGTTTGCTTATCTTCTATGATGTTTAAACAATCCATCTCATGTCAAATGTCGAAGTTATTCTTCCTGCAGCTACTGTTTGAGCAGTTCAGTTAAGCAGTGATTCCTTTTAGAGTGACTGAGGGAAATGATTTGTATATTTGGAGTGGAATAAAAGTAGACGCTAACCACTTACAGATCTCCGTTATTTCCTTAACACGTGCTGTTTTACTCCTTGCTAAGCATATTTAGCTACTGGCAAGCACATCACACATACAGCAGCAGTGTTGGCAGCGATGCAACACCATGTAAGCTGATATTTACCCGGCCAGCCTGCCCTCTCTCTGCTTACCTTTAAGCAACACATTGTTCGCTAACCACTTTATCCAGTCAAAACATTGCAGAACAAAGTCCTTTCTAAGTGCTAATGCTCTCAGACACACACTCTTCCCCTCAAACCTAAAAATATGCATATTGTTGCAGCTCGGTATCATGCAGTAGTTCAGTTAAAAGCTGATCTGTACTGTACTTGGTGACCCTTGAAGATAAAGCTCTGCTGCTTCCTGCATGTGAATAACCTAACAAATTGCAGGAATGCATAAGCAGGAAACAACCCCGTCTAAAGAATGCAAACTTTGCCCCGCTTGGTTGGAATCATGTGATGGCACGTGCGTGGAACAAACCTGGGATTGGAAGGGGGGATTTCATGGCAGACAAGTGCACTTACATTTTATATGTCAAAGAAAAGATTACAGCTCTTGGTTGCACAGGAAACAACATGTTTACCTGTTAAGGAGACTCCACTCAGCAAGTAGCTCCCAGGTCTGGACTGTGCAGAAGAGCTTTGATCTCCAGTGTATTGCCAATAAATGTCCTTTCACCTATAATAATTAGTGTTTTATTTGTTTTGTATCGCCTACTTAAAAAATTGTGTTTTGATTTCAGAACTTCGGGGTAGAGACGGACAACTTAAAGAATCTGGTTGTGAGGATGAGAGCCGCCACCAACAGTCTACACATGGCCACGTCTGACCGCAGGAAAAGCCCAGCGTACGACGGCAGCATCTCTCGCAAGCCCCCCAACGACTTCCTCACCTCTGTGGTAGAGCTGATCGGCGCCGCCAAGAGCCTCTTGGCTTGGCTCGACAGGTAAAAACTTAGAAATACCGATAATTTTTCTTCCAACACTAAATGAGCCTCAATAGATTGTAGGGAAGGAACGGGAATCTCGGCCCCCTAAACATTTTTCTGTATATGGTAATGGTCTCCTACCTGTTCTCCACATTTCCTCTCAACGAAACCCCTTCCCATCTCACCCGTCTGTCACATATAGAGAATGTAATGAACACTACATACACTTTCAAAAGAAGAAATGCTACGTCTGCTTTGCAGCTGAAGTTGGAAGAGTCCCCTGGTGAACTGCTCCACATCACACCATAAAAGCACCGCACGTTAAGCAGTTTGCCAGGATTTAATGTTAGCTGGCTGACAATTAAGCTTCTCTCTTTGTGGGACACTAGGCGAAAGCGGGTAAATGATGTCATGATTTAAATGGCAGTTGTGAGATGGACGCAGCAAACGGAGTCTAAAGGTGTTGTGCTAAAGTTAGTCAATGTGCTTATGCTGCGTATAGATCATGCTATTTTGTTTATTGTTGATTAGGGGATTGACGTTAGGGGGAAAAGGGACACTAAAGGGGATACAATGGCGCCAGAAAGGTGACATTCTTGAGTTCCAAGTCAGTCACCCACACACTGCAATCAGAGCAAGGTTCACTGAGTCTCTTATAAAGTATAGTGTAAGTAGGTTATAGCTGACTCTGCAGTAAATCACAGGAGACGTATTCTTCCTGCACACTTTACAAAATACATATAGTCTAATTTATTATGGTGCAAGAGCTCTGCCACGTGTTCTTTCTTAATGAAGCTTTACATGGCCAATTTGTGTTCAAACTTTCAGGGAAGTGTTAATTACTCAAGTCATAGTTTGTTGTTTTTAAAGATACTTTTTGGCCTGAGAGTGCCTTAATTGGAGGTACAGAGTTCAAAAGGGGAGATAGAGGGGATGGATGACATTCCCTGAAATGTTCTGCGGGTTTGGGAGTTTAACCCACGTACTTGGCAGTATATACTGTATATTACTAAGTCCTAGTTAGGGGTGGTGTTGTACAGGACTGTATTACATTTAGATGTTTGTAAAATATTATTCGTCGTGTTTTAATTGAGTTGGGCAAAATATCAGAAACGCCTCTCATAGTTTATTGTAATCCACTGCAAACTACAACACATTCTCAGTAATAAACACATAATTAAACTAATACCTCTGACGGTGTTGTTTAAAAATGAACATTGTCAGAGGGAAATGTATCAATGAGCTTTTATGTTTGAGTAATAACACTACCACTGAGTGTGGCAATAAATATCTAGCATTGTTGTCACATGCTTTGAATTTGAAATGTTGCGGCTTTGCGGTTTGAATGACTGAATCTCAACCCAACTCTGCAGTCCTTCCCTTGTCCCTAATGTTCTCCCTTTCCTTCTTTGTCTGCCTGCAGGACGCCTCTTACAGGGATCAGCGACTTCACAGCCACCAAGAACAAGATCATTCAGCTGTGCCTGGAGCTCACCACCACAGTTCAACAGGTCTGCATGCTAGTTAGCTCAGCAGCACATGTGCACTAGCTAGTCCCTGGGAAGCACACACACACAATAGGTTTTCCCACTGAGCACATACGGACCACAGGGCACAGACATGCAAGAGAAGAGAGTTATGAGAAATGTGGTCTGGCATCCATGGCACGAGCCTGAAGCCAGCACTCCGAGCACATTATTGCAAATGTTTTTCTTGGGCTCTTTTCCCTCCTCACGCTGGCTAATGAGGAGACCCCCAGTGTGGGGACGTTTTAATGGTAACCGTCACTTTTGTGTTTCCAGTTTCATAAAACCCACTGGTGCTCTTAAAGGTGGTTGCCAACATTCCCCAGGCTGCCGTTCTCCGTCAGCCATGTGGTTCACATTTTTGCTTCTCCAAGACGCTCGCAGTGGGAGACCAAACTGTCTGAAAGCACTTCCTGTTTATAGGTTTATGTGGGGATGAGGAGGTGGTCCATCTGACTGCCAGATAGACGGTTAAAACCAACATACATCCACTATATTCGCCACTTTCTGCGGAGCATTGCTCAAGCATTGCATCACGACACAGTTGGATGTCGTGTTCTGTTATTATCAGACAACCTGTAGAAGTCGGTCATACATATGTCTTAAACAAAGGGGGCTTGTTATTGGCCTTTTCTTTAGTGTCAAAGCCTTGTATGTACAATATCTTCTCCCTAAAGGGTTTGACTTAAGCCACTCATTTTACAGTGCCAGTAAAAGTGGCTGCTGGGACTGCAGGTGTCATTTTTTAGAGGGTTATTGCATCAAAATAAATTCCTTTCCCAGAGTGCCTATTTCCACACCAGAGTCTGGGATTTCAGCGCCTCTGGTGATTTACCCTGGGTGTCCCGGTCATGGTCATCCAGGGGAAGTAGTGGGGGGTTTACATTTCCCACACTGCCATGTGAAGTGGGGAGGTTATGGTGTAGAATAAACTCCTGATAGGTGCTGAAAGAGTCTAGTAAGACTGGAGATTAGTTTCCTGCAACAACTGGAGGAGGGATGCTGTTTGGTCCTCTGGCATCTTCAAACTAGCTAACGGCTTAGTATGTAACTGCAGAAACACTGATGAGGGCGCTTATAGAAGACTCTTGGCCTCCTTCTTTTTTTATATAGATGTGGACCATGTAGACTCCATTTGTTATTCAAAACATGTAGGCCAGAGTCTATAAGCGCCTGGTTAATAAAACAGGTTGTGCAGGAGACTGCCACAGTGGTTAGTTTTATGACGGGGGAGGACGGCGCGAGGCTTGCCCAGCTCGTTCATGAACTTCAGCCAAGAATTAGGGCTTTTCAGATCACACAATTTATGTGTTCTGCCTGAATGAAGCCTGTGTGTACATGCACAATGGGACACGGCCATAAAACCGTGAACGCATCACCCCGTCTTGGCTGACCCGTCAGCGTGGAGGTCATTCTCTCTCAAAGAGCGCATTTTTTCATCGATCCCCGTGTCTTTTACCAGCACTTCCCACTGCAGAATTGTTGGCTCAGAGATTAAGTTTTCTATCTCTTTATTTTGTAACGATAACAACAGAGATTGCATGATGTAGGCCAGGTCAGAAGGCCTGGTCTTTATTTAACTCCAGTGGTGTAAAGGCAGCTTCTCTCCCATCACCCGCAATGTGCCAGCACCACTCTCTCTCGGCCACTTCATTGCCCGTCCATGCAAATCCTCTCTGTTGGCAGATCAAAGGCCTGAAGAGCAGCACACAGTCATCTGATCCACACCGGCTGTGGGATCAAGTCCATAACGTAAGGGATCAGCAGAACCAGGGAATTGTCCCTCTGCCTCTCTCAGCGCTTACTTACGATCTGGCTCCTCTCTACTAAAAGGACTGGACAAAGATATGGGATTCATTTGGGTATCATGAACAGATCTTAGAAGGATTATCCTCGATTGTATTCACATTATTTGATGGAACTATGAAACCTGAGGCATGTCCCATAAATGTTAAAAGGCTTAATGGGAGATATGCCAAGCCATGTCTGCAGCACATAATGATACGTTTCACGGCCTCTAAATATGTATTCTTATCCCATCCCTCTTGGCACGGTCAAGAGTGTAGTCATCCAAACATTGGCCAGTCTCTAAAAGAAATATGCAGTTACATGTTTACGCAAGTATAGCCAAATTCTTTCTTTAACCACCATATGTTCTTGGCTGCCTTCAGGAACTTTATTCAGGAAACATGAGTTTGGGACAAATACGTCAAATGGAACCTTGTGTGTTTTTCAATGTTAGTATTGGATTTCAACTTTCCCCTCCTGAATGATACTTTAAAAGCCTTCCAAAAGCGGGATGCACCCCGCTTTGATGTGAGGCCATTGCTCAGGGCCACAGACAGTCATGCTAATCCTGTCAATGCAAACTAACAGTATGACAAGCCAAGTGCGTCTGGAAGCAGAGGCTCGCCTTTCGCCCGTTGGAATGTGCAAGCTATGGAAATATGGAAAAACTTGCTTGACCCCCATTCGCCGTCTGCACAATGAATTCACAAAGAGCAACAGAGCTGGCTTTGTACTTGGCACATGCCTGTGCATGTCACTAATACTGCGAGGTCCACAACACCAGTAGCCCTTTATTTTGCCTCCACAAAGGCTTGTGGCTGTGAGGGCTCTACAAATATCAGACACTTGAAGCAGATCTTCGGAGCTCTCTCAGTTTTGACAGAAGCATTTCACCTGTGTTTTGATCCGTGGCCTCCCTCGGGGCTTTCCCAGCATAGAGACAATTTCGTAAATAAGCATGACCCCCCACATGCACTGTGAACCCCCCCCTGCCTCGGCCTAACCAGGGGCCCTTTCAGCACCAACAACACAGTTGTCAGGGGAGGCTGTTGCCTCAGCTGTGGCCTGTCCAGCTGCAGTCTAAAGAGTGCTGTGTGCGGACCCTCGGAAGAGACAACGGTCAGTCTCAGCTGACTTTACAGAATCTATCGTTGATGGCAACTACTGTGTTTTTCTGACTACGAGAAACCTCAAATTTCCCCTCCACTTTCCACCGTGGAAAGCAGCAATGCATCCAAACACTTGCGGAAAACCAAAGCGCTCTTTGGATGAGGGCTTTCTGAACATCATTACATGTTTTGACCCAATGTTTCCCACCGTGTCATCTGCACATTGTTACTATATGAGCGTTAGTATGGTATTTACGTACTGAATCGCTGCAGTTGCAGCCTTCCCCCAGAATTTAGGGGAAGAGAGGTCATTTAAATCTAAAAGCTGTTTATTTGAGGCCGTTCACCATTTTCCTCAGTTCTATATCTGGAATGCTCATTATATCGTTTTTACCCAACCCCTATACTTTCTTCTCTCTGTCTCCATCCATTGAATAACCTCTTCCTGTGTGCTGCTGTTTACTGCTCACACTCCTAATCTGTCATCACTGTGTGCTGTGTTACAGGACTGCAGTGTTTACGAGATGGAAGAGAAGATCCTGGAAGTTGTAAGTATACTCTATCTCTGTCCTAAAGTAAACTACATGAGATCCTCAAGTTTCTACACAGGGGGGAAACAGTCTGCTAGACCGTTTGGGTAAACGTGTCCTTTACTCAGAGTAGCAAGGTCCGTTTTCTGACTGAATGCAGCAGACTGGTCTAAAGGATTGCCAACAGAGGAGGCGGCTCTAACACGCCCCCGACCATCAATCACTACTTCCTGTTCTTGACACTCGCCAGACCCCTTGGGCTAATGCTAAGCTTCCTCTAGCACTCCGTCTCTCTCTCAGACAACCCAAATAAAGTCCATATTAGAGTCAACGTCCTCTTTTGTTTCAAGCTCATTTTATATCAATTGTCCATACAAATTGCAAGAGTGGACATCACAGAAAAAGACCCCTGTTATGATGACAAAAGTTAAAACAAGCAAAGAACAAGGCAGAAAGAAGGGCGGTGTGCAAAGGACTGATTTCATTGTTGTGTGTGTGCGCTGCTTCTTCCACTTAATCACACACCAATGGTCCCTTCTTTTTTTGCCCATTTAGTCTAGCACTAAATGGGAACATACACACAGAGGCATGTGTGCAGGGTGCTGAAGGATAAGTGCTATGTGTCACGAGTAGCAGTGTAACAAGACTTGTTCCAACCTGTACAACACACAAGGCACACACACACAATAGAATATTTAGAACACAGCTTTTAATCACTGTAATACGTTTATTAGGCACTACTTATTTTATTCACTGATGCCTTTTCCTCTGCAGTCGAAGATTCTGAACAACATCTGCGATCAGACCGTGAGAACCACCTCTGACCCCCTCATGAGCCAGTCAGCCTGCCTGGATGAGGTCCAGCTGAACAATATCAAACCGGGAGAGGGCCTGGTAAGGAGTGCTGGGAGATTTTTTTTATTTGTCTTCCTCATTTTTTGTTTCCACCCTAAATCAAATGTCGGCCATATGGAGGCAGGCTGGGAATGCATGAAATGTGTGTCAAATGTGACCCTCACATATCATGTCATACATTTCTCTCCCTTTGGGGATATTATGTCTCAACTGAAAAATGTGGGTTTTCTTTTTTCCCTAGGGGATGTACATCAAGTCTACGTACGATGGGTTGCATGTCATCACAGGAACCACAGAACATGTGAGTATGCTGACCTCAAGACCATTTCAGCCCCAGAATGAGGAAGTAGCCCATTCTTTGTCATGTGTCTTTTCTCATTTTAAATGACCAACTTAGAAATCCCTATATTATTTCACATTAATCTTAAGACCAAGCTTCTCATACTAAAAAACACCTCCTCCTCCTCTTCATATTCTCTTTCTGAGAGCACACTTACTTATCTGAAGGAGTTGAGAACTAGTCATCCGTGAAGGGAATTGTTTGTGGTATTTACCTATGACTGTACCGGAGTGAAGAAACAAACAGCCTCCACAAAAAAAGAAAGTCCTACCTTTTTCCCACACGGAGACAACCAGTCAGTGACTAACACACAGCATCACTGCCACGGTCCGTAATCGTGAATCAGGACCTGAATCATCCCTAGTTTATCACGTTTGACATCCCTGTGACAATTCATCTCATATTCATACACGCAGAGGGTGTTTGTGTTTTTCTCACGAATTGAACCTGTTGAATAAAATATGTTAGAGGCAGTTGGAATCAAAATAAAGTAGCTCCAATTTCCTCAGTTTTGTAAATAGTAATGTGTTAGCAGCAGGTGTTTGACCTTTACTATGTTTGTTATTCAGTCACCTGCAGACCTCTCTAGGAAGATCCATGCTGGCGATGAGGTGATCCAGGTCAACCATCAGACAGTGGTAAGTGTTTCTTTTTTCTCCTTGTATATCTTTATATTTAACCATACATCTTGTCAATTTGAGCGCACACTATGAATATTAAAGAAGAATTGTTGTGTTTGTTCCAATGAACCAGGTGGGCTGGCAGCTGAAGTACCTGGTTGTCAAACTGCGGGAGGACCCAAAAGGTGTGGCCCTACTGCTTAAGAAGAGGCCCACGGGCCCAACAGGTTTCACCCCCGCCCTGCTCAAGAACATGCGCTGGAAGCCCGCAGTACCACAGGTACATGCACACAAGCACACAGACTTCCTGCTGTCATCATGTGCGATCAACAAAAGCCTGTGCCAATTATCAGCTTTTGAGGGAGTTGTTTTCTAAACCAGCAAGTTCAGACAAGTGACACAGAGCCACCCTGAGAGTGCTGCCAGCTCCACTGAATAGAACATTGAGTTGTCCTTCATGCACAACCGCGAGGAAAACAAAGTCCTGTGATGTCATTAAGTCTAAGATATAAAGCTGCCAGCCTTTAAAGGGGCCCTATTATGCTCATTTCCAGGTTCATATTTGTATTGTGGGCCTCTATTGTGACATGTTGAGATGCTTTATTAATCAAAAAGGTCTTTACTTTTCTCTTCTACACCTCTTTTCACCCTCTGCCTGAAACCAGAGCCCAGTCTACTCTGGTTCGTTAGCTGGCCGGCTCTGTTTTAATTGGTCATCCGCTTAGAGACGTCCTCCCTTAGCCTATCATGTAAAATATGTTGGAGGGCTAGCCAATAGAAATGTGTTACGTAGTGATGTCACTATGTCACAGAAGTTAACAAAAGAGTCCAATGGAGCCGTTTCGGGGGGAGAGAAACTCCCTCTGGTGTGAATTAAAATCTTTTTTGCCTTTGCTGACCATTGACATGAAAAAAAAACCTATATAACACACTAGAGGAAAGGGACATCCCAAAAAGTATGATAGGGCCTCTTTAAGTAGTGTAGCCTGGTTAGATTGTATCTGACTTGTTAAAAAGAGCCCATATGTTGCCATCCCATAGACAATGGGTCATGGGCGGTGATTCATGTTATTTGGGTTTACCCGCCGTCTTTTTTTTTTTTACAAAAATTAAACACTCCAAATGTCTATTGTTCGAAACTAAGTCAAGGGTCGCTGATAAATATTGGGCTAATAAGGTTATGTGACTACAATCCAATTTGCTCTCCTCCCTCGTGAACACATTAGGCTCAACTTAGCTTTTAACCACATCTCTTGCACCTGAGTCCCCTTTAACAGACAAGCAGACAATGAGCCCATTGTTAACCAAGACTACCAACATGTCAGCCTCTGGTTTTGTCTTATCATGTGTAGCCGGAGAAGGCAAGATGAGGAGATATCAGACAAGAGTGGGTTTCTCAAAACAACAAAGAGCCTCTCAACACTAATGTCAACATCATTGCCAGCATCCTGTTTTAACAAGCAGTCAAGGTTATCAGAGTTAGACATCTCTATCTGCGATAATAAGGACAGAGCGGAGACAAACCATACACCCTGATTCAGGAATGAAGGACATTGGCTTTGTAATACTGTATAATGTGTACACATGGGAGCTATTTGGAAAATAAAGGAGGGAAATGATTCATGAGATGCCAAATCTGATGTTTAGTTTGTCATTTATTTATCACATCGACTACTTCAGACGTATCATTTAGTTCTCTATTCAAGGGCACAATGTTGTTGAGTGTTGGAAAACATAACTGTGGTAAATGACTACTTTTTTTAAGTACATGTCTCGCGGGCTATTTTGGACTTCACTTACAATCTTTCCACCTCAAACAAGAAGGTTTTTACTCGCACACAAGCACTTAAACGTCTCACCACATGTGGTCAACTCCTCCTAGTTGCCAGCAAGTCCTATTTGGTCTGAAGAAACGGAAAGCAGTGACTTAATTTGTTTTTAACTGTAAACTGATATTGATGTTTATTTTTTCAGAACAATTCCTCCTTGATCAGAACCCAATCTCCCTGCGGCTCGGCCAACGGATCCGCCAAGAAGGAGAAGCCGGCCATCCTGAACCTGTACATCCCCCCCCCTCCTCCAATGCCTTACACCCCACGGTAAGCTGTCCCATAAGCTTTAGTTGTATTTAATACGTTGAGTTCTAAAGTTGCAGCATAAGAAATAATCCATGAATCAACTCCAAACATATCCACTATACATTCAACCCTTGCCACATTTCCTCACCACACATCAGATGTAGAACGAGTGTGTCCCGGACTCGTGATCACCTCCCCTCCCTCACCTCCTACAGCACATTGTGTTCAGCTTGTCTTCAGCCCACTCCCCTCCCACCAGTCCCCCCATAGTTCTTACGCAACGGCTGTTTCATCTTCCACCTCCAGGAAGAGAGCAGAACGTGGTCACACTCACTTCAACGCTTCTATTGAGCCTTTTAAATGAAGCTTTGAATGTCTGTTGTCAGATTTCGAGGCATCATCAACCCTTTTTTTTGTAATATAAATATAATTTATGCTTCTGTTAGGCTGCTGCTAGTTAAGACTGTTAATTCAGGTCTGTACCTCATCAAGCCAGAGCAAACCATTATTTGACTGCAGTGAATATTTATTTTTGGAAATGCTCAAAGTCAACACATATGGAATGATGTAAAAACATTCTTATGTTCATTTTTTCTATAAATGTTGACTTTTTGATGCTCTGGAATTATTGGGAATGTTAAAAGTCAGAAACAATCCTACGCAGCCACCGCAGAAAGCTTTTTCCAAAAATAGCATGATAATAGTGATTAGCGTAGCCAAACAAAAATGTAGAAATTGAAAATCAACTACATAAACAACTCCTGAAACGACTCAGTCCTACCTAAATGTATTTGTTTCTAGTTTCTAGCACATCATATTTATTGAGTTAAAGACGCATAATTCTGCTTACAAACCATCCTAATGGTGTTATGCTGCCAACTGTGGTCTGTGAAGTTGTGGTGTAATGAATGAATGAGCATTTGTTTCTCCACACAGAGAGGGGAGGACAGAAACCTTCAGCAGCATCAGTGTCAGTAAAAGACCAAAGGGCTCTGAGTCTCCAAACTCCTACCTGGACCAGGAGAGGATGAGGCACTGCACCATCGCAGAATACGACAAGCTGAGCTTCGGCTGTCCCATCGAGGCCAACGTGATCCAGAGCAGATTGCGGGAGCACAAGCCCTCGCGTGGTCAGTCATCATTTCTAACCTTCAAATCTCCCAAACTTTCCAACAGTGGATAATGAATAAATATGATATTAAATGAATGCAATGTTAAACTCTTGTCTCCAGGGAAGCCCCGGCCCCTCTCCATGCCAGTGGATACCTGCCTGGGTGTGGTAGACCCCTACGCTAAGCCCTGGACACAGGGAAGGAAAGGTATTGACAAGCATGCTTTCACTTTGATGCAAAACCACTATAATTCCATAGAAATGAAGATGCCTTGTATACCCCAAAACGTATAACTTTTAAAGGATTACATTTTTGTGGTTTGACACTTTTTGAACTCTTTTTACCCTCGTGTTCCAAACAGATAATGAACAATAAAGCTACAAAACAGAGCCATGGCACAATACACTCATTACTCTACTGATGTGACATTTGGGAACATTAACAGGCCAGAATCAAGATTATTACATATTTATCGCTAATAATGGTACATTTACAACCAATTATAAAAACGTGACTATGTATAGACAGAGCTTCCTTGACCATAAGATGCATCTCATAAAAGATGTTTAAATATGCTTGAGTTAATTGTACATTATTTAAATTCTCAGAGCCAGGCTAGTCGTTTCCTGTCTTTATGGTAAACCAGGCTAATTAGCTGCTATCTTCAGTACCATATTGAATGACAGATCTGAGTGGTATCAATCTGACTTCTGGTTGTCTCTGTACCTCAGGTGAAGACCTCCTCCACAGATACCTGAGCAACGAGAGGATCCCCACCATCGCAGAGGAGGCCCCCTCGGTGTCCCCCTCGGTGTCCCCCCCCTACAGGCCTGCGGGGGAGCGTCACCTGGTCAGAGTGGACCACATCAGGGGCAGCCGCTACTACTCCAACTCAGACCTCCACAACAGCGCCACCATCCCCTACCAGGAGGACCTGAAAAAGACCCCCGTAGGTCCCGCCTCCAAGCGCGCCACGGCAGATCGCTCCCTACTGGTCAGTTGGATCATGCGGCTTAAGCTATTGACTCACTGATGATGCGCTTCCTGTCCGGGGCTTCCTGTCTATTGTCCTTCCTCAGTGCCTTTTTTAAAATCCAGCTGTTTTTTTTTTTTAACAGCTTTGGGCTTTTTCTCACACTCCTCTCTCCCCCCAAACCTCCATATTTCCCTGGTGTAACTACTACTACCAACTACTACTCCTCAACCAAACCTGCTTTTGTAGTACTACATTACATCATCACCCCTTTAACACTGCCTACAACCCTCCTCGTCTCTGACTACAAGTCCAATCTCTGCTTCAAGAAGACACAGTTTGTTCAGGTGTAGGACGCTCTGGCCTTTTGTGCTGTCTACGGACTCCTCTGTACATATTAAGCTATTTCATGTTTCAGTTGTAATGCTCTCTGGTACCGTTATTTAATACTTGCCTGATATTTCGTCAGCTATTTTGATTTAATTTGCATAAATAAGTTATAAGAATACAGCATATTTTGTTAGTAATACTGCTTTAACTCAACCATGTCCCTTTTTTTCTTTCTCAAATGACACTTTTGTCAGTTGGTTACATGACCCTCTACCAAAGGTTGCCTCTTGTAAGCTATGCACATACTTCAGAGAGGATTTAATGGTCACTTTAGTTGACGATGCTGCATTGGTTTGTAAAAAGGATGTTTATACTAGCAAATATTTGTGCTGGTTTTAAAGCTATGCACTCCATTTCAGTAAACTTGTATATCCTGTGTTCTCAGTTGTCTCTGAAATGATACCACCTAAAGGGCCTACACATACCGCTGGTTGACAGTAATAAATGGTCTTTTTAAGCCAATGTCTTTTTTGACACACTGGTGTAACGGCCTTCTATTTTCTGACTGATCACAAGAGACAGAATGACAGTATTATTTTTTTTTAAAACAGGGAAGAAGTGTCTGTTGTTGCTTTAACTGCCTTTTGTAAGTTTTGAATAGCCTTTTATTAAAAATTGCAGTTCATGTCAGTGATCATTTGTATTGTCTTTATTTTACCATTGGGTGTGGAATTTCTGCTTAACGTGTAACTACAATAGGATGTTATTATATCCTAAAAACTATGTTGCTTAAGTATCACAGAAATGCCATATTTTATAATAACACTGTCAGTGAGGGCAGCCTAAGTCATTATTAACCTTCAGGACCAAAGTATTGAAGTGGCGGGCTTCTAACCTGCTTTGACCTTTTGAGGTGAACCCTCTTGGGGTTTTTAAGCATGCGGTGAAACAGGATAGCTAATGTCGAGCTACCTTTCTCTCCGTGTCTCAGATGGTGATGCTTATGCAACTACCTCCCTCTTTGATGAACTTTAACTTCCAGCTGGGGGACCGTATGGTCAAAGCAGGTTTTTTCATCGGGGGATCTTATTCCTGCACATATGTTGCTTTTTAAACATTTAAAAGCCAGGTTAGGGTTACTGACAAGCTTTGGCCGTTTTCATTGATTTTGAAGAAGTGTTTGCCTGGGGAAAGATCAGCAGCTTTGCATCATGGAACCGAAGACCTGACTGCTGTCGAAAACACCCCCCCTCTTTCCCCCTTTGCCTGTTTCTCTGTGCATGACTTTTTTTGGAGATGGGCTTTTCTTATCTATCCACTTCTTCTTCTTCCTCGTGTCTCGCTCTGCCCGAGCTTGCTCAGCCAGTCGCCTGCGGTCCTTCACTAATTTTCACGTTCTGAAAACTTGTGGTCTGCCTAAATACTACCTGCACTCTGTTTAACCTACTGCTAAGTTTACTAACCACTAACATATCATGCCTGCACATCCTGAACGCTCACATGGGAATTAATTATGGCTTGTATATGCATGTGGAATATTGTTTGTTATTTGATCAAAAACGACATTTGAATCCAAAGAATGTTGTGTTCTCCATTTCCTTTTTTCCTATTAAGAAGACATGAAACGACACATAATTAGCTAAATGTGTGAATTGAAGACCACATGCCACATTTACAACTTACACATTTACAATTTAGCTGCCTGCTAGATAAGACGCTGCAGTTTTACAGTTAATTTGAGTTCGAGAGTGTATGTTGAATGATTAGGATAAGCAAAACCAACAGAACAATCTTAGAATGATCAACAGCATTCCTGAGGGAATTTTTGCGTATTTTAATCAAACTGAGGCTTTCAGTGCAACTATACAAGATTGGTCTCCAACATGCGTTAACGTCAATCTTTATTTATCGCAGGGACCTGACTGGCACTCTAGCAGTGACTTCCTCAACCGGTAAGTTCCTCACCCTCTACCACACACACACAAAAACACGTTTAAATACAGTGTTTTATAGTTTATGGGCCAATAGAGAAACCTAAGAACAGGGTGGGTCTAATTTTCCTACAGGGAGTGACAGTTAGCGGGCCGTGGAATCTTTTTAAAATAAGCCACAGGGTGCAGGGTGGGCTGCTTTTATCATCAGGGAAAATATGCTATAGATGACCAGGCTGAGATTCATTCAGGAAACAGAGAAACAGATGCCGACAGCTGTAAGGTAAAAACTGTAAAGTTAATATCGAGAGTTATGGTATATCAGTTGTTTAATGCCAGGATATTCAATAATCTTAGTCCATTTTTGCTTGTGGCCTTAGGAAACATTATTGAAACTGATTTCCTACACCAAGAATAAAAATAGATTTCCTTATCTTATCAGAGCAAAGAATCTTTAAATGTGTCTGAAAACGTGTCTTATCGGCTTAAGTTAACAATGATGAAAGTATTAAAACATGTAGTAATCTCAACTTCATCATACCTCTGCAGAAGAGTTGATGGATATTTTTGTTGAAGCGCCAACATTTCACCACTGTTTGGATGGTTAATCATTTTACAGCCTTGTTTAAAATTATATTTGTGTTTTTGGAGACATTGTTATCTCTCAGGACCGCTTCCCACACACCAATGAGTCCATCCAGACACCTTCACACGCTGCACAATCTTTAGAAATGTCACTGTTATGACAAACCCTGACTCTTCTAACTATAAATAACAGCATCCTTCTGCGAAATATGGCGAGGATTGCATTTTCGTCATCAGTGGCCCCTGTATCTTCTCTGGTCTTGGATGTAGGGCCCGAGGTGGTGTGACTCCCCACATTAACACCGTGATTGATGACTAAACCTCTCGCACAATACCCAGCCTGCTGCCCTCCCTGGCAGTTCTATTCTGAGAGCCAAACACAAACACATGGCATCCTGTTTGCTGCACGCTCCATCAAAACACATTACTCACATGTATGATATATAGAGAGATGCTATTGTAGTTCTTGCAGATACGCAGTTGACTCATCGCTGGTGTAAGTTCATAAACGTGCAACACTGATGCAGGCGAGGGTTGATTGTCGGCAGATTTAATCGAGTGTCAAATTAATCATGGCGTGTTCATCCGTAAAAAAAAAGTTGTTTTCCTCATGACAAAGCATGCAATATGTAAATTGGCAAAACCATTAATTTGGTTACCTAGGAAAGTAGAAATATTTGACAGTGTAATGCAGCAAATAAACCATATTTCCTTAAAATATGTCATTTAAAGAGGAGACACAGACTTGAATATGGATGATAGGATAAAGACCAAACAAAATATGTTAGCAATTAATTTGCAGGAAGAACAAGCTGAAGACAATTTCATTGCAGAGTGAGGCCCAGCTGAGGTATATCGAGTATTCTCATCATTAGTAACAAGTTTCATGTCTACCCATGCAGCTGTGGCTGAATGCCAGTCCTTTTACAGATCAAGTGGCTGTTTTGTTCAGGTTAAATCAAAGAAATATACATTGGAGCATAGATAAAATCACGTCTGGGAAGCAATAAGTATGTGTTGGAAGTCTGAAGTCGCTAATGTCTGATCTAAAGTATGACGGATAGATGAAGCGTCTTAGAACTGCTTGATCAGCTTTAATGGTCCGTTTAAAAATCATTAAGTGTTGACTTTCATTATCTTTACTTTGTTCTTACAGGTATAATCAACCACAAATACGATCCTGGTCCTTCTCCCAAGCAGTAAGTATATTTTGTTGGGTTTATCTGAAGTGAATGCTATCAATCCTGCACCAGATAGATGTATATGGTCAAAAAGTTGTGCAATGTAAGGAATGCCACTTGCTCTCAGCCTTGGTAGAGGGAGGTGAAACTAAGAGCCTCAATTACAGGCTCGTTATTTTGCTCACAGATATGATAACGCAGACACTTTCCTTCTTTTCGACACAAACCACCAGAGCCAATGTACAGTAATAAAACATGCAGGCCTTGAAGATGTTTAGTCTGAGTCGACACTGTGAATTCTTCCCTATTGCAATGTTGGTATACCACATTGGTCCAGACCAAAATATCACACCAACTTTTGGATGGTTTACTATGACATTTTGTACAGATAATAATGGTTCTCAGAGGATTAATCCTACTCATTTTGGTAGGCCCATGGGTTTTCGTTATTCACTTTGAGCAAAATGTCTCAAAAACTATTGCATGGATTGTCCTAAAGAACTTTGGTGATTCTTTAAAGGAGGAATATTGTGAAAAACTCACATTCCCAGTGATTGTGCACATATATTTATGTATTTAGAATGCTTTCCAAAAACCAACACATTTTTTTAAAAAGACAACCAAATTTAGTTTTATATTTGCCCACTTGGTTAGAAAACGTGGTTCTCAGCCAGCCATCCAAATGTGGCTTTCCTTCCTTTGTCAAATACAGTCTTATTAGAATATACAGGCTCCCACCTGAGTATATTTAAAGAGACAGATGCTAAAACTAAACGTTTCAGTCAGACCATTAATACGTATAAGTATTTTCAGACTGACACTATGAGAAAGTAAATTTAGCTTTTTGAACATTGATGCATGAAAACATGTCCTTGTAGAAAACCAAAACACAATATGAACCTGGAAATGAGCAAGATATGTCCCCTTTAAAGTTTCATCTTGCAGTATTTTTGTTAGCTCAATATTACCAAAAATAATATTACATAACCTTTGCTATGAGTTTGATGCTGCTAATTAGCAAAAAGCGTACATGCTACCACAATAAACAAAGATGCTGAACATGCCAAAGATAAGCACTGTGGGTAAGTAGCTCGAAGCAGTTCCTCACAGAGCTGCTAGCATGGCTATAGATTATTTTCTATTTCCTATTCCTCATCGAACGTGCTAAAAGTGGAAATTGTTCAGCATCTATTGACTCTGGCAGGTGTAGAACTGAAATGACCTAAAGGGTAAACTAAGGATCTCTTTGCTGTCTTTGCACACACCTCTGGGCCATACATATGAGTTACTGTCAATCCCTTAGCAGCACATACACCCCGGAGGTGGTCAGATGGATTAAGCCAAAGTCAATGGCGGAATGTGAACAAATCCCATTTGTTCAGATTTATGGTTCAATGGCAACTTGTTGTTGCACCAAACAAGAAAACCTTGACCCCTCTGTCAGCAGCTATATCAAATTCAAAGTCAACTTTATTGTCAATCTCAAAATATGTTTGTACACACAGAAAGATCGAAATTCTGTTTCCCACAGTCCCGAGGTATATAAAAATCTCACACATTAAAATACAAGAACACTCAATAATTTTCAAAAGAACCGTTTATTTCAGTAAGCAGGATATAAAAAAAGATGACCCAGGAAATAATTGGGAGGAAAGTTATGAATGGAGTGTTTTACTGCTTTTTTTCCCTTTTGGATTATTTGTATGTGTTCCTTTTATATACCGATACATCTGCTGCATAGAAGAAAACTAAATGTTATTAAAAATCCTCATTACAGTCATCAAAACAGCATTTAGAGATACTGACTCAGTGAGCATGTGTAGCAACATCTAAACTGAGATGGTGCCCATGTGCCAGGGCAACATCAAGTGAGGGGCATGCAGCGCTGTCAAACTGAGCAAGCAAGAATCTGATATCATTTCCAGCCCTGCACCCTTCCCCCTTTACGCTGTGTGATGAGATTCCCCTGCTGAATAATAGCCACTCTGTTTGCCCCCCTCTCTCATTTCTCTCCGTCACACACAGTTTCTGGTTGGGAGGGGGTTGGGCGTTAGCTAAGTGCCATGACAATTCTCAGCATGGATCGTGATGGGAGATTGAGCGTTACAATGGTGTGACCAATTGGCATTCTCGTGAATCCTTCAGGCCTTTGACATGAGAAGCAGGCAAAATTACCTCACTTCCACCCGAACACAGCTTCAGCAAAATGGCCCTTTAAAACCCACTAAAGTGCCATGCTGGGACTTTTTCCCCTCATCATAGACACAGGAAGAGTGTAAATTGTTTTGAAATCTTTAATTTAATTCAACACGTTTAATAGAAATGTCAAAGGGGAAGCTTTTTGAGGGGGTAACACAAGGGATGAAAAAAAATGGGTGACAAATGGAAGGGGAGGCAGAGAGGAAGCTACAGTGTGAGAATGTGAGAGATATAAAGGGACGGGGTCAGTTCACTTGATGCAGTACAATAGCAAGTGGAAAGAGAAGAGGCCCCTGTCTATTTAGGCAGAAATGCAATGCAGACTATAATAATGCAGGAATCAAGAATGTGTCTACTGGTTTACCGCTATCTCAGCACAGGCCAACTTTGAAGGGGAACATCCAAGTTTCTGCACAGATGCAGCTCGAAGCAGTAATGTTATGGCTAAAAACCCAACCAGTGAAGGGTGTTGATAGTCAGGCCACAGCCTTAAAAAGACTGTAGCGTGAAACACTTGTTTTTCTCCTTATTTCTCAAGATACCCATAAAGGATTCTCATGATTATGTCTCATAATGATCTCAATTACATGTGTTTTCTTATGTATTTGTCTAATAAATATTTATTGTTATTGTTGCTCAAAAGTCTGTTTCATAGCGATAACTTGGCGACACCTAGCGGACATAAGTGGGAACTGCGCGGACTTATTCACGTACACTTGTAAAATCACTTGAGGGAAATACAATAACAATGCCTGCAAATGCTCAAAAGTTGTCCCAACGTATAACTTAAATAACGCACTTAAAATATGTTTCACTCTGGGGGCGTTTGGGTGGGAGTTAAGCCCTTTCAGGTGAAGAAAGAGGGTAACACCCCAAAGGGTCCTGAGCGCACCTGAAACCAGCCGAGCCTTCTTTGAGTTTCTTTGTTTTATTTCGACATGCTCGCCAATGTTTGGTCAGACTTTGAGCTGAGCATTAGATCCAGTCTTCAGTCGTTGAGAATATGGTGGCAGGTACAGTTAAATTATATATTTTGTTCGGCCCAAAATTGCATTTTTTGCGTACAGGCAACGTTTGTGGCTAGCTAGGCCACCATAACAAACAGGCTGCGTTGGTCGATATTAACGGTTACGCTAAGACTTCATGTTAGTTTGATAGGACTTAAGGATATTGTACTTTCCTAAACTTACTTGAATGTTCATGTCAGTCGTTTTGATTGTAGACTGCGTATAGTATTTCACATATTCAGATTTAACATTTATGTAATTTAACATGTAAGGAAACAGTTAGTTTTAAGAACTTTTTTAATTTACTTGATTTTAACAAGCAGCTTTTGAACATGTTTTAAATTTGTGAAATTAATGTTTACCTTTTGTTAGGATTATCATGTGTTTATTTATAATAATAAAATAAAAAGATTCAAAGAGTAATTTACTTAAATTAGCAACGTTACAGCAACCAAAACAAGCTGATATATGAAGATAACAAGAATTAACCTTTCACATCTGCAAATCAAATCAAATAGGAACTCAGATACTGTGTGTGTGTGTGTGTGTGTGTGTGTGTGTGTGTGCACACACACACACACGCCCCTACACACAGCACTGTGGTTGATGTGGTTATCATCATCTAGCTCCCACAAGCGGCCTGTTAACTCAGATACCCGGAAAACAAGATGTGCTGCATTTGTGTGGTGCAACACAGTGACACTCAGACACGAGACACGCACTCCCACAAAGACAAACATTTAGTTTAAACAAGAGCTACTAGCAATAGTTTGCTCTTTGCTGTCATTGTGTGAACTCAGTGTAACAGAGGATACTAATATGCACTGTGTACTTTGGACTTGAAGTGAATCTGTGAAGTTTTAGAGCACCAGGTATGAGTTTCCTCCCTTCTTTCGTGTTTTCACGGGGGACATTTGTAGATTGAGTTTGTGGTGAGTGATTGAATGCGAACAACTGCAGTGAGTCTTGAACTGGGGACCCTGTGACCCGACCACCACAACCTGTGCTTTTACATTTCCTGACCTAAAGGCTGGGTTTTCTTGTGAAGTGCTCAATGTGACGCTTAGGGAGAGGTTTCAAATCACAGATGTGTAAAGGATGGTTGAGATTCTACACCAATTTTTTGCTGTATTGTAAACTGGCTATTTGAGACGTGTTTGGTACTCCATGTGTGTTGTGTCAACCTTGTCTCTCTAAGCCAGAATTGTGACTTTTAACAAAAAAAGGAACTGGGATGCAGAGGAAGTTAGTCAATAATGCTAACCAAGATTTCTCAATACGTCTAATGTCAATGGCCATTTAGCTTGAAATATTGCAACATGTCTATGTTTTTAATATATTTTAAGGCAATTACTTTAGGATACTGTAGATGGGTGTTTTATGCAAAACAGCTGACACTGATTATTGTGACACTAACATTGTGAGTCCCTTACTTTTCATAAGGGTTCACTTTTCAACCTATTTCTTCGAATTCTGATTCTCATTCCATAGAAGAAGTGTATCTACTCCCTTTCTTTCACAGAAATAGAGAAACGTGCCCATGACATCACTTCCTCTTGTCAAGTTAGAGCAAAGCATTGCCCATGAATCTGTGTGTCGTGCAATTGTCAACCTAAGCATCTGTTGATATCTTTTTGTTTTATTCAACAGGCTGCCTTCCCCATATCTGTGCCTCCTTCCATGGCTGCCGATGACTACAACCCTGTAAGTGTTCCTTCCTTTTTTAAATTCTGACATTCAATCAGGCAGAGGTTGCCTTGTTCTCACAAATGATGTTATAGATACCCTGCTCTCTCTCTCAACTACTTCTGCTTCTTCTATTTTATGATGGAAAAGTTAAATATTTATAGGAAGAAGGGGTTTATACGCCTAGCTGGTTTTTGTGCAGTCTGGTTTCTCTTGGTGTATTTAGTTGAAGGCTAAGAGAAAAGGAGAGCAGAGAGAGTCACAGTTCAGGATGTTACAGAGGAGTGGGGGTGTGTTAATGTGTGTGTGGGGAGATAGAGAGAACAGCAGCTTGAAAATGTATGTGACAATCGATGTGAGAAACAGGATGTTATAGAGAGCCTCTTCTTCTTAGCGTTTAGGTCTGAGACTAGCACATGTCTTCCTCTCGTCTCTGACCTAACTTTTGTCTCCTTCTGAAGGTCTCCCTCCGACACAAATCCAAGAGGAAGATTCGAGGAGGTAAGTTGTCACTCTTGGGCTCCCATCACCTTGTCTCTGTAATTTCGACCCTCTGTGGGCGTTTTAGAAGTGGCAGGGCAATTGGTGTGTGCAGAGGTCTTTAGGCACGATCAGTTCTGCTCACTTCGCTATTTAAGCCCTCTGCGTATGTGTCTTTGAGAGGATAACTCAAGATTTTATGTTGTTATTTATATCTTGCTGATTCATAACTGGAACAGGTAGGCTAAATGTGGCTTGCACTTTTGAATTCTAGATTTAGGTGTTATTTTAAGAATTTTCTTTGCTTATTGACCAAAAGCATTGGCCTATTTTGACTGGAATGGAAATGTTTGGTCTGTTTGACATTTCGTTTTTTGCAACTTGTTGCTTCCTCTAACGCTATATTCGCGATCAAAACTGGTTTTGCTTCTCTGCGGACAAAAAGCGGAGGAGGTCTCAGTGTTTTAGTTTGTTTTCTGTGCACACAGGCAATGGTACAATGAGCAGGAGGCGGATCTCGGTCAAAGAGCTGGGTCAGCCGGACCACCAGGGCTGGCTGTACAGGAAGAAAGAGAGCAAAGGCTTCCTGGGCATCAAATGGAAGAAGTACTGGTTTGTGCTGAAGAAGACGGCTCTGTACTGGTACAACAACCAGCTGGTGAGTTAAACACCTTTTATGATGCATGCATATATGTTTAGCTTCTGTCACGCAGCTCATCACTGTGCACAAGAAAACGTCAGCATCTTTAGTTCTGCAAACCACTAGCTACTCTCAAGTGTCTGTTTCTCTGTCTGATTTGGTAACTTTTGAACTTCCTTTCTCTTTCGAATTGTCTATGTTCTTCTTTCTGGTTGGCACATTACTAGGTATATATATATATATATATATATAATATATTTTATTTTATACATGTTACAATATTATTGGTAATATACTTCCCTCTATGCTGCTGTTTTAAATAATAAGGGTGGGGATATTCTGTATTTCTATTATGTCAACAAATCAACAAAGCAGCTATGATTTTGTCAGTGGATCAAAAACCTGAACATGAAAATATATATTGTTTTATAGCTTTTGGCAAACAGGAGTAATACGTGCATTTGTAGGGGACTATCTTCAGTAGTGGATGTATACATTTAGTGCTCTAGTAGTGAGTAATAAAACAGCAGGATGATGTAGTTGGGATTGTCTCAAAATAAACTACAATGCCCATATTCGTTGCAGTGACTAAGGCTTACACCAAGTGCGTCATTGGACCTTACATGTGTGTGTTGTAACAGTGGAGGTATGCAGCGTAGGTAAAGAAAACTGGTTTAAACCATGTTAAAAATTCATGAACTTTCAACAAAAATGAAGTCGGGCAGTAACTCTTTTGAGTTGTAAATAATACATATCTGTTTGCTGTTTGACGCAGTAAACAGTGACATGCATTCAATTGTGATCTGTATATATGTTGACTGTAATTAGAAAAAAAATCATATTGGATTATATATAATATATAGACACGTTTCTTTTCTCATGCAAGCTTTTAAAAGAAAGTATGAAAGAAAATTACTTTTTTACAGATGTTTTAAACAAGATCCATCATTTTATTCTAAATGAGAATCTACACACTGATGTATTTCATTTGTTTTTTAAAGTTATATATAAAGTACTGCAGTGTCTTACTTGCAACATTAAGCCAAAACAAAGCTACAGGCACAAATCCATCCATTGTATCAGCTCTAATGTTATTTCAGTTCAGTAGTAGTTGCTTAATTTCTTTTTACAAACTACAGCAAAACCCCTATAAAACAATCTTGAAACAGCATTTTTCTAACACATCACCAGCACAGCACTTATTGTGTCACACAAGCCCACTCACTGTAAGGCAGCAGATGAGTCATTCTGCCACAGCTGTCTCTGTAGGAACTGGCACACAGTGTCACTGAGTTTCCTGAATGTGACGGTGCCACTAATAACCCTGTCAGAATCCGATACTGCCATCATGTAACCAGTGCTCCTGATTTACTGGCACCGTGTCCTCATCTGATCTAGTCTGTCATCATAACACAGTGGGAGAAAATAGAAGAAGTTAGCCTCCTGCAATTGAAACAGCAGGTTTCATTGTCAAGGAAGTGGTTTTGACTTTTTACGCTTCGTTTTAACGCTCACTGTTGTTCAATCTGTGTGTCACAGGCGGAAAAGGCTGAGGGCTACATTGACCTCGCAAACTTCATGATCGACCGAGCCATAGAATGCAAGAAGAAACAGTAAGCTCGTAGTTTCCGGTTAATCTCAGTCAGATTCTATAAGCCACACACCACCAGTGGTTCTAATTTAAAAGGAAATATCTGTTATCTATTAAAAGACCTTGATGACCTAGAAAGATAGACAGTCTATAGACTTCAAACCACCGGAAAATGATTAATGAAGTGAAATAAAGATATCATTAATCTCACACTTTACATAAGTTCCAGTAGAAACTCCTTTCATTATGCCTAAACTGTTCCATTTACTTTTTCTGATGCAGTGCGTTCAAGGCCTGCCACCCACAAGTCATGATGTTTTATTTCGCTGCTGAGAGCCATGAAGACATGAACCTGTAAGTCACACAAGAGTTCAACATTGTATGTATTCATCCTGAAAAAGTATTGTCTTGTTTTGTCAAATGTAATTGACCTGAATACTCTTTTTCTTTTTTTTTAGGTGGTTGAATAAGCTCGGGTTAGCCTCCATTAAGTATGAGCCAACAGAACAAAACACGGCAGTTGGTGAGAACCCATGACAATCAGAAATGTTCTGCTCTTGAATGTTTTGTCAACAACAACATGTTTTATTACTTAGAGAAGGGGCCTTTTTCAAGGCTTCACATAAATGCTTTTCTGAATTAATTCAATAGCTGCTACAGAAGCAGTTGTTGAACACTTGCAGCACTTACCAGCAGTATATAACAGTCAATTAAGCAACAACGAGAGGGTTAGGGTTAGAGGGGAAATAAGATGAGGCTGATCTGAAATATGCAAGATAAGGATTCTGGCTTTATGTATCATCTTGTGAAATCTCACTTTGCGTGTGTTTTCAAAGCAGAGTGTTACAGTGAAGCCAGTGACCACGAAGAAGCTGAAAGCACAGAGATTCCCCCTCCACCGTACTCTGAACAAACCCTGAGGGACTCCGTGGATGCACCCGTCCCACCTGGAAGCACAAATCAGGTCTGTATATTTTTCATTTGGTTGCACATTTCCAAGTCTAATACAAGTTTAGCCAAACTTAGAATTGATGTGGGATAACTAAGTCTGACCGTAGTGAATTTGTTTTCCAGGGTACACTTCCTCCCCCCTATTCCTCCGCAGTCCCCAGCGAAGCCACCGGCTCACTCTCCTCCCCCGTCAGCACCATGACATCACATAGCTCCACCTCCTCGCTCGCCAAGCACCGGCAGTCCTGGTTGGACCTGGTCTCCCAAGCACCCCCTCCAACTGGGGAAACGGCAGTGGTGTGCTCAGTTCAAGTACACTCACCCCGGCTCCCACAAGGGGAGGTTGAGGAAGAGGAGGACCCCCAGGTGTCGGAGAGCTCCTCTCATCAGGATTCTCTGGAAGCGGGGTCCCACGAAGAAAGCCCTGCTGCGGAGGGGAATGCTACAAGGGTCGTTTCAGGGGCTGAGAGTGAAGGTGAGAATTTGTTTTAGTTTTTTTATTAATTCTGTTTTTTTTTGCATTTTATGTAAAGGAGATTGCATTTTAGATTTCTACTGTGTCATTTCCACTTGTAAAATAATTGTGCTAGCAGAGAAGATTTCCTGTTTCTCACAACTTTGTTTATCAAGGCAGATATAATTGGTCAACTGCTTAGAAATGGACCGCCCCTTAGCCTATCACGTATGTGTTTTAGATGATGCAATAGAAGCATGAGTGTTGCGTAGTGATGTCACTGTGGAAGTAAACTAAGAAGTACAAAGGAGGCGTTTCAGGAAGGGGATAGTGTGTTGAAGAGAAACTCCCTCTGGAGCGAACTTTGGGATTTTACCCTTTGCAGACCATTTATATGCACAAAAACCTAAACACTATAGGAAAGGTAAAACCTAAAAAAGCATTATAGGGCCCCTGTAAGTAAGGTTTTCTGTTATAAAACAGACAGTTTCTAAATATAATCTTTGTGAAGTTACAGTATATTGTGATGATACAGTACTGTGTTATCTTGTTGCAGGGGATCGTGGGAACAGCTCAGATGAGATGGAGAAGCTGTATATTCGTCTAAAAGAGGCCAGCCTCTCGCCAATAGGAGACCGTAAACCATCCACGAAAAGGGAGTTTAGGGCCTCCTTTGTAAAACGCTGTAAAAACCACACTGTCAATGATAAATTGCACCATATCAGGACCCTCAACAGCACATTAAAGGTAAATATTCAGTTTTATGGTCTGTTTATTGCACGCCATTTCATTACAGCTTGTGTGTGAATTGCAGAAGTATGTCGATTATTTGTGAATTGGGGAGCTTTGTGCAATTATTTTACTGTTTCCTATTTTTTTTCTCTCCTTTTGTTGCACAGTCAAAAGAGGCAGACCTAAATGCAATAGAGCAGGTGTTGACTGAACCCGGGCTTACCTCAGAAAAGTTCAGAGAGTGGAAAGAGGCCAATGGACCCTTGCTGCAGGAGATCTGCGTTAAACATGACCAGCAGGTGGAACCAGAGGCCACAAAAGCTGCAGCGTCAGTCATTGCTGTTCCTGTTGTCGAGACCAGTTTATAAGGAATCCTCGTGACTGCTTTTACTGGACTCAGAGACCTCACACTCACATACTGTGGACACACACACTGCTGTATTCAATTAAGACTACTGTTCCATGTCAGTGGTTTGTAAGTGCTATTCAACAAGTAACTGGATCAATGAAGAGTTGTGTTTTTAGTTCCTTATTGGACATTATATGATTAGCAGGTCGCGTTAAAATGTGAAACGTGTCTTAGTATTACTTTTACTGTTCGATTTGTAAGATCAGCTCATTTTACAGATTGTTTTTATGATGTAATTATGTGAACCTGTGCATATTTTTGGAATGATGGAGTACGTTGTAATAATGGATCCATTGTTTTCTGCGTGGAAACACTTGTTTTTACTGTATGTTTTATCTACTTTGACTTCATCAGTAGTAAACACATTTAAACTGTTACTGTTCAGTCAATTATTGGTGCCATGCACCTTCACTGCCTGTTACACATGTGTTTTACAGCGACTGTTTTAAATGATTGGTGCATGTTCTTCGCCCTGTAACTGATATCATCCTACTTATCATTCCACACTGAACACTGGGGCCACCACTAACTGAATAAATGTTGTCGTGATAACTTTTGGGTTTTCACTTTTAAAGAGTCAAAGTTTCTATTGATTGTACTCTCACGTAATTTAAAGCAAAGACATAAGAAATCAAATCTAGAACATAAAACCGTAATGCAAACCTGCTTTGGCATTTTTCAAACACAAACATCAACAACTTAATTTATATTTTATATTGACGTGAAAAATACTTTAATACCAACATATATTGTCTACTTGACTTAAGGTAGGATGTAGTAGTATTGTTAGCATAGAATACATGACTGATCATTCTCAGGAAAAAAAACCGTTAATATTGTCCTTTAAGATAGACCACCGCAGGCTTTTATAGTGTAGATTTTCCCCTCTATCACTTATAAGCACAGCCACAGCTCCAGAGAGCAACAGGTTTAGGAGAGCTAGAAGGTGGCCAAACCAAGCTCCAGGCACAAAGATGCATTTTTTATAAACTATGTTTTATATGTTGTTCATATTAAATATTAACTGTGAATATTTGTACATGGATGTGTGACATTGATTCTCTGTGATCTCGATTCTGGTATGAAAGACATTTCAGATTGTGCCTATTTGTATACAGGGAAATAAAGTGTTATCAAAAAAATGTAAAATGGTATGTGGTCATTGCAAACATATATGATTCTGACTTCGTGTACAATAATTCTCGTGATGTTTATTTGGATCATAGCTTGTATAGCTACAAGAAAGCAAAGGGACTTTTTGGTACTCCTTTAGCCTCCCGAAACTGACGCTAGGGGTCGTCGGTCTCTACCAGGTCTCTACAGATTGTCTATTGAGGTTATGCGCCATATTGGCAGTCTCCTCCATCTCGCCAAACGTCGAGCATGCATGTCTGTAACCGGTTATTGAGGTGATATCTTTAAACATTTGCAGTCATCTACGTGCAACACTATGGAGGCCGTCAAATCATTTAACAATGAGGTTTGTTTTTACCCGTTTCGCAACCTTGAAAACACCGAGAGTAGAAAATGTTTTATTATTAACGTTTGCGCTAGCTCGTATGCTAACATTAGCATCAAATAGCAGAAAGGGAGAGGAGGGCAGTCCCACACAAGGCCTCAGGCTTTTCACAACATTACAGCGATAACGTTACGCTATTCTGATTCTGAATTATATTAACTGTACTATCTATAGTTGTGAAGAGAATATATTTCTCAACACACATCTTGTTTGGTTGCCAGTCAATGAGCAAATATTTCCACACTGGTGCTAACGTTAACTAACTAGCTGCCGCTAGCTACAACAAGTTAGCCAAACCGTAACTTGGAGAGCTAACTAACTAATATGGACGTGCGTGAACTACTCCGCACTCAAATCCCTTTTACCAGATAATAATTCCCACTTAAATCTGACTGTACTAGCGTTAGCTTCCTGCAATGTAGCTGTTGCACAGAATACAAATGACTTGAGATAACCTTGTTCAATTATATAGCTAGCCATTAGAAGGCTAACAGCTAATAGCTGACCCATTTGAATGCATTGACAAGAAAGTCTGTGCTTTGGCAATGTATATCAGGGTTAATGCTGACCTCACCATGCACTCGTAATTTACAACACGAATATGATTCCACAGCATTTACATCGTGTATGGTATTATGATAAAATCAAAACAAATAACATACGAGTCAGAGGCAAGACAACTATCGTTACATCGTCTCAGTATGAACCCGTTGGCTCTCACCACAAATATTCAAAATTAAGGTTCACAGACGAGAGGGGATGATGCTTTGGGCCACTGCTTGTTAGTTTAGTGATTTATGTTATGTTTTAGTAGTTACATATTATAACACATTGTTTTGTCTTTTGTCTCATTTCAATTTTTTAGCTGTACTCATTGAATGAGTACAAGCCACCCATCTCCAAGGCCAAGATGACACAGATCACCAAATCTGGAATCAAAGCTATAAAAGTAAGTATGTAGCTATAAAGGATAAGGCAGGTAAAAGGGAATAAAGAAATGGTCATCAATGGTCAAAACCTATTTTCATATTCTCATGAGAAATATATAAATGAGCATTTCTGTTACTAAGAAAAAGGGAGGCCGTGTTTGTAGATATTTAGTAATCTAACATGTAAACGAAAGAGGAACATGTATAATCTAGACTCATATTCATCACAACAACAATAAAATTAACAGAAAAAAAGCCTACAAACTCCTCCACACTACCTAGTTCTTGGTTTTAGACATCCCACTTACCCCTGTGAATACTGGTTCGTCGACAACCCTTATATTATGCAGTCTTGAACAAGACGGTAAAGGGTTTGTAAGAGTATTTAATTGTCTGCAACTAGATCCAGTGGGACTCCAAACATAACTATGGTGTGACTAGTTAAGGATAAAAATATCAAAGGTGTCAACAATAAGTATCTCGAAGTCTCTAATTTATGGGTTTTGGCACTTTTTTTATTGTGCTTTTTAGTATTGAAAATTCTGACTGCTATACCAGAATGTGGCAGTCTCCTTTTCACTTCATATATTGTACATTATGTCAAATGTAACACAATGTACTATCCAGTACATTAGACAAAAATGCTGGCATATTTTGTGACGTTATATAAAATTTCGCTCTCTAAAGCCACTAATGAAAAGGCGTACAGGATTAATAGTTTTCCCTATTGTCTGCATATGGTACCACAGTAAACTTACAGACACATATGATCAGTTTGAGATTTGGTTTCTATCTCGCCTCACAACATGCAGGGTTTTATTTAAAAAAATTACATTATCTAGGAATCGTGATGTAGTGGAAGACTCGGATCACCCTGAACACTCGGCCAGTTGGACATATTCACAGAGCACACTGGTGTTGAGAGGGTCTCAAGCCCTCAAAAGAATCATTATAAGCTTTACTGTTGTAACAAAAGTAAAGTTCGATTATGCAATAAAAGACATTTTAACTTTCAATCAGTCAGTGGTAAAAAAAAATTTGAACGTAAGTAAAACATCTTTGTTTTTTCTGTCTATACAAAAGCAAACACATGTTTCGCTTTAGTTATAGCAGCAGGCCCTTTTCATAACAGATATTATCATTTTGAATTGTAAGAAATGCAAAGATTGTAAGTCCTAAACCCTTGTAAGTTTATACTAATCCTCTTGTATCTACATAGATAAAAACAACCGTGGAATTACTTTTAGGTGTGAATGGTACTATGGACGGGTTAAACATTTGAGCTAAACGGTGTTACCAGTAGCGGTTAATATGCAAGTATTTTCCTACGGTGCAACACAGCCGCTTGCGTCTTCTGCCAGTCTTTAAACTGAAAACACTCAGTCACAGTGCTGCTGTGTAGTCCCCCGTGTTTGGTAGCACTGCAATATACACAAGACTGTAGTTACACTTGGCAAACAGGAGAAACTGGACTTTTGGGGCTGTGGTTGTGCATTTTAAATCGAGTGAAAGTGAGCCGTCATGTGACCGTGGTAAAACAGCTGCAGTAAAGCATCCTGAAAGCATCAATCATTGGCAATGGCTGAATTTAAACACATCATAACTTTTGACCTATAACGTCATAATCTCTAGGCCGAAACCTGTTGGTGCGTTTTGTCTGCCACGGTGTTTCTTTGATATTGATGTTACTAGGGTTTGTTTAAATACATATTGAAGATAATTTTATGGAGACCTAATTTGCTTGATCTTCTGATATATAAAGAGTATAATAATACTAGCAATCTTCAGGGAAATCTGTTTCCGTATAACTTTTAATCTAATATATGCGGTATTTAATAGATAATAGTCGAGATTTCTTGTTATATTAAGATTTCTCGTTGCCAGAAAGACACTTTCTGTAATTCCTGTAAGGCCTTCTTGGTTTCGTGAAACCTGGTCCTCTCAGAGAAAAAGCTGCTAAAAATCATCCTGAATTATAAAAGTGCTCTTAGAGAATTTTAATGGATGCAGGCAAAGAATGACAATATTATTCTATATTCTTTTATTATTATAAAATCTGAATTATTTGAGGATTGCAAGGCCTGACAGCCAGTCCAGGAATCCAGTCTTTAACAATGAATCTCCTGACAGTGTGTGTTCTTGTCCTGTTTTGTACTCTAAAGGAACTGCTGTGCTTTATTTTGATGTGAATAACACCCGTTTCCCCTTCCCTCAGCAGCTCTCCCAGCTCCCCCAAAGCACTGAAAGTGAAGCAGGAGGATGGGGTGGAGAGAGTTACAAAGAGATAAGAGAATCCCTAACCAGCTTAGGTAGGAGGATGGGTTGTTTCAAAAGGAAGATGGAAGATTTTTAAATCATTAAAAAACGTAATCTTGCTCCCACACACCCTAAAAAGCGGGGATTTTGCTGTTGCATATTCTTATAATGCATTGGTCAACGCTGGCTTTGCTCTTCTGATTTTGTTGGAAGTTGAAGGTGAAATATAGTTCATTTTGAATTGTCTGATGACAGTTTGTGGTTTGTGGTGTAATTACTGCATATTTATCTTTGATAGTCAAATCAGAACATTTCCTTTTTTCATGCTGCATCCTCATGGATTTATATTCAGGAGTTGTGAGGATGCAAAGACACATGTTGCCATCGGTGATTTAACATGTTGGCTTTTGGATATGATCCAAATTCTTTAAAGTGCTGCTTTCACAGTAAACACACAGTTTGCACATAGATATTTTTGGGGCTTCATAAAACCCACTTTGTGTAGAATCTTTGAGAGTTGGTACTCATTGGATAGTAAACCTCTTGAGTGTCACATTTAATACATTACCGTATTTGTTGACACAGTAATTTAGTTCCCTTAGAGTTGTGTGTGACACGCTGCATAAACACTGACTGTTTGTTTTGACAGGGGAGCAGTGACTCATGTCTTGTGTACACATACACACGGTGTGGCTGTGTTTTTCATACTGGCACACACATAGCATAGGTTGCGAGAGTACAAGGAACATGTCAAATCTGCTGACATATTTTAGTATTTAAGACACAATTTCCATTATTAAATTAAATTAAAGCATATCATAGAGCAAATTTTGTTCCTATTAATTTCACTGCACCGTGAAATAAACGCTTTCTTGACCTGCCAAAAAACATAATGTAGGTTCCAATGTACTCAATAGATGATGCTCTTGCAAAGCAAATCTACATGCCACTTTAATATTTTACCAGCATTTGGTAAGTGGCTTATTTTGTACCCTGCTCCACTGGCTCACCTTAGTGACACGCTAACTGAATACTTTAGCTTTGTTCTTGTATATATTAATATATATATTTAAAGCATTACTTTTCCTAATTACTTCCTGTAATGTTTGGTGACATGATTACGAATTCTTGAAAGTTCCATCCATTTTGCGTTGGTGAAAAGAACAATAGTCTAATGTCCTGATGGGGCAACAGGATGCAGAGAGTAACTGCAATTCCCCCCCCCCCCCCCCATGCTGGATTGCAATGCTAGGCCTGCTGGTTAGTGAAATGCAAGCGGCACTCTACTTTTAGTCTGGCGCTCTATTGATGTTTTATTTCTTGAACTTTTATTTTGAAGTGCTAGCCTTTTAGAGTTGCTGTAATTTACTTTTTTATTAAAACATTCTGATGGCTTTGCTGAAGTTTATTGCCACTTTGAACAGATAGTCACTTGACTAATTGTTGTCGGTTGATATTCATTCTAATAGTGCTATCACAGCAACTGATCAGATTACACATTGATTCTGAAATGAAACAATTTCAATACCCGTTGGTCTGCTCTTTCATTTGAGAGCACACAAACAGCAGGCCAGAGTTCCCGTTCCTGAACAGTAACTTACAATAACAAATAAATAAACGGAGCGCTCTCTCCCTCTCCTGACAGCACGTCAGTATCATGCAGCTCGCGGATCAGTAATGAGTGACCCGACAGTAAAACTAAACATATCTATAACTAGATTAGGTAGTTTGAGAGGTAATTAAAATAGCTACGTGTGATATTCTAACCGGAAGTGTGTGTTTTGTCCGCTCACCGCTGCATGTGATCATGCGGAGCTGCGTGTCGACTCGTCAGCAGCAGCTGATCTCTCTCTCCCGTCAGATTAGACTTCACTCGCGTTTATGTCCATATCGATCAGATCTAGCTAGTTCTAGCTAATGATGTGACTACCTGCTTATTAAAAGACACCTAAACAATAAGCGTTGCTATGCAACCGGGTGAGGCCGCAAAGTATAGCGCAGCATTATGCATTTGTTTACATGCCCACCGGAACCTCGAGGCATTACCAACAGATCAACGCACAATCAACCCATACAGGACATCTCTTTCTCCACATTAAGTGTTAGACATTAGAATTGACTATTCTTGTCTGTCACATAAGTAGCGCAAGTTGCACAACTGATGCGGTATTGCGCTAAATGGAAATTATTTTGACCGGACACTTTGACCGGAGAGATTTAGATTTGCTGGTCTTCAGCATATTTGACCAGTCATAGTCCGGTAATTACCGGCTAACGGGAACTCTGCAGCAGGTCATGCGTCCTGCCCGATCAGCTCAATTAGTTAAACATGGGCACGGGGGCTTCCATTCAGAACTCAAATGGACCAAACTTGCTTGCCCAACTGCTTTTAAACTAAAGATGATCTTCTCTCGTTGAGTTTCTTGCCACTGTGTTGTAAGTTGTTTCCCTCTTTTCTGCAAACAGAAAGAGGAGGGCTGTGATGAATACAATCTCAAAAACGATCCTCCTGAAATGTTATGCAGATGATTTGGTTTATGCATGATTTACACGTGATTCCATCCCGAGTAAGTGCATTTGTCAAATGCCACTATTATCCCTCAATTGAGATTTACTTAGTAGAATGTATTGCGCTTTCAATCTGTCGTTTCTTATCTCTGGCCCCACCTTTGATAGCAAAACAACCGTGACTAACATTCACAAAGTATGAAAGCTCATCTAGGATAAGTTAAATCTTTTTATAATTTATATCGACTGTTAAAAGCACTTCTACGTTAAACTCAAAATAGTTACATTTACAATAAACATTATCCCTTTTTATGTAAATGTTTAGCTTGTTGCCATAAACGATCAAATAACGGCCAGAGCCTTAATGTGCTTAACCGAAAAAAGAAAAAGTATTTGAATTGGAGGCCTTTTCTTTCCTCAGTATTATAATAAGATTCGACAAGTGATCTCTTGCTTTCCTCAGTTCATTTGCTGGTTTGTTTCCTGATATCATTGATGTAACCCCTGTTTATAACATGCCAACACAGTGCTGGCAGCAGTATTATGACACCAGCTGTCCCTGAAATTCGGGGGTATCCGTTTCTTTGTTTGGCAAAACTGTCAAAGCCATCACATGCTTTTTATTGACTCTTGCTGTAAATGAATAAATAGAGGGAAAGTGCAAATAACCACCTTATCCGGCTCCACAGCCCTTCCAAGTGACACCTCATCTTTCTGACTCCCATGTTAACCAAGTATAAGTCTTTCCTCTTTGACGTTGTGCGGAGTTGAGTCTGATAGTAATTTGTCACGAGGTGCTTGGGGTTGACCTCATTCAGGAAATATTGACATTGGGTCATGTCGCAGTAGAAAAATCACAGGTGTAAATATTAAAATGGCTAACTGGTATTGTGCATAATGACTCACTCTAATACTGTCACTGCTCCATTCGACACTTCAGTGCAACATCATTTACATTAGTTACACAATTAGCTGATTTTACCAGTTGAAATGTCTGCATTGAAAAGGCCTTTTTATATGTTTGTGCATATGTCTGTTCAACAGCACTTGTTAGATACAAAGCTTTAAAATATACAACATTTGGGACTGTTGTCCAAAGGCTGGTTCTTGTTATTGATGCCTACAATCCTTTCCGCTCCGTTTCCTGTCCCCCCTGCCTTTCACCAAGTTAATTCAGCAGAAATATGCTTGTTTAGGCCAGATATATATCATCTTTGTTATTCTTATTATTGCATGATGTCTGGGAACATTGCATCATTCTCAGAATAGTTCTACACCCCTTTGCCTTGAGCGAGGTCTATTAACTGGTGCAACCTAAAAAACCTAGGAGGGTGTGCAGATGTAAACATAGTGAGGTTTGTTAAACTTTAGAGCTCTGACTGTCCAATTCTGTTGAGCAGATCAGGTGATGCAGACATTCTGAAAATGTGTAATTTTATGATCTTATAAAATGTTTGCTAAACATTTTTTGTAGCAGGAACATTTAGAATATTCCAACATACATCCTACTGATTTTTACAGCCTTCGTATTTCTCCTCTCTGGCTGCAGTAAGGTGTTGACTAAATTGGCAGCCAGATATATTTCTGTCAATTCAAATAGAACATGTGGGTTTTCAATATAAGAAGCAAACTGCAACAAAATATCAACGCTTATATAAACACAAGCCTGGCTTATGGCATTTTCAAAGTGTTCTTATTTGTGGCTCAATCTGTTGAAAAGTATTAATGAGTGGCTTAAAATGTTAATGTTTTTTTGTTGTTAATTTTTGACATTCTAGCATACTCCATCTAACAGACAGAAATAGTCAGAGGGATTGCCAACAGTACTGTCTGTAAGCAATAAGACTGTTTTCTAAAGATTAACATCTCCCAGCAGGAAACATTGTTTCCTTGAGCATTCAGAGATTAATTTATATTTGTTGAGCTTAAACCCAGAATGCATCCATGGCAACAGGTTGCTGCATAAGCCCAAGCGCGTAAAGCATGTAAGCATGTTATATTATATAACTTCTTAATATGTTAACCGCTAGGTTTTTCCTATTGTGAACTATTTGCAGGACAGTGTTGTGGATAAATGAATGGTGCCCGCTTGTAATTGTGGTTCATTACAACAAGCATATACCTCCTCATAAGAAAACTATGCAAAAAGAAAGGGCCAGCATTTCTATGTGGACACCATCAGTGCTCATGCTGATTTGTCTTTACTTGAGATGTTAATGGCATTTACATGGTTATAAACTGCCTATTGCATTTGCTCCAGTCTTAGGTTGTCTTATCTTTTACCAAACTTTAAACCTGTATTATTTATTATGACAGTCACTTATGTAGCTTGAAACATGACCAACATTTTTTGCTCATCTCAGTCCCTCTTCCTTGGTTTGACTCAGCACCTGTAGATTTAAAAAATATTTTGTTACAGAGAATTCAAATGAACTTGAATGTACCTTACCAAGATAATGTAGCGATGTCTAACGGTGAATACATTGCTGAATGTGCCGATTTTATAATCACTGGTCAAATCTATTTAAATATAGGCAGGGGTTAAATTGGGATTTGATATGTGGGGGGGCTCTGTGTGGAGAGGGGGGTGTCGAGGATCTCATTATTAGACCTTAAGGGCTATACTGTATATGAGGCCCTAAAGCAACTGCTCCATTATCTGTATCAAATGCACACATTGATGCCACCAAATGACACAATAAAATAGAAAGTAGTAAGTACTACAAATACATTCAAATGAAATCTTAAATTATGAATGTACACACCATTTTTTTTACAAATATCCAAACTTCAAATTGCTATTTTAAATCTAAATTGCTCTGCACACTTGCTAAAGAACCTTTGTGTGAAAAATCTCAGTTCATTTGTAGGGCTGCGAGATTATGGCCAAAAGTATGCTGTACATTTCACTGTAAACGATTGAATCATCACCAAATTCGGTGTTATTATGACCGATCATAACTCAACTTTATGCACACACACATACATTTAGCATGGTTTAGGAAACGGGCTCCGTGTTACAGGACGGGTCAGGGGGGTTGGCGGAACCGCTGCAGACTCTGCACGGAGGAGCAGTGCAGTGTCTGAGAATGTCTGACGAATGTATCAACGATCGATCGGTGCTCTCTAAACATGCCGATCACATGACTTAAAATACATGACACTTTTCTCTGTGCGTGGCAAAAGAAGCTCGCCAAAATGGCTTCACCAGTCTGGCATTATTTTAAGGTGTCCGAAAAAGACAGTAACATAGCGGTATGCAACGTGTGTGAAGCAGAAATCCTGCAGCTCCACCCGCTGTGACGGACCGGTGAGCGGAGCAAAACACACACTAAGAGTTAGACTTTACACACTTAACTATTTGATCTACCTCTGGAACAAGCTAAACTAGTTATAAATGTGTTTATTCTTCACTGTCGGGTCACTCATTACTGGATCAGTGAGCTGCATGAGATGATACTGACATGCTGTCAGGAGAGCAGTGTTGTGCTAGTTACTGAAAACCAGTAACGGGTTACCAGTAACTAGTTACTTCATTTCAAAAGTAACTCGGTTACTTTACTGATTACTTACACCAAAACGCGTGAACAGTAACATATTAGTTACTTAAAAAAAGGGCTCCCATTAATGCCCTTATAGCCTTCATTTCAGTACTGTTATTGCATTGGAGAATAATACAATCTGTTGATCAAGAAATAGCAATACAAATAGTAG
>NW_011360264.1:0-1222 GCF_000735185.1 Notothenia coriiceps | reverse complement strand
CTCCCCACATGTACATTACTTAGGTGCTTCAGGAGATTGGCATTGCTGTTTTTCGATGTGGACAATGCTTTCTGTCCTGCACACAGTTTACATTTTACCGTAATATTTTTTGCGTCCTTTATCCCCACAAATTGAAAATAGTGGTTATATTTCCAAGTTGTAAATGCGCTGCTGCTCTCGCTGATACTTGCATCTGCCATTGTGTGTGTGCTGGTGGTGAGCGTTGCCGTGTGTGTGTTAGTGATGTGTCGGTCGCGAACGAGCCGGCTCAAAGAGCCGGCTCTTTTAAGTGAACGACGGGAGCCGGCTCGCTCGTTTTTTATTTATTTTTTGCGGAGGGATCTAGATCGGCATGAAGGCACAATGTGCAATGTGCACATTATCCCGCTTATTACATGGCCACATTCTCAACAAAGTAACGACATGACTCCCAATATTAATTGAAATGCTTTTATGGATTTAGAAAATGATTTTATTGATTTAAAGAATGTCTATGTCTGGACCGCTGCGTAAAAAGGAGGGTTTCTGCCCCATTACTCCTCTTCTTACTTCTATAAGAATAAAACACGGAGGAGGGAGATCTGTTTTTCTCCCCCTCTTCTGACAGCCCAGCAGCTGATCTCAAAGCACGCTCCCCTCCCCTCAGCAAAGATTTGATGTCAGCTGTTGCTGTCTTTTTTTCTATAGCTAATAGTTACTGAAATAGAGCCCTGCTGTTTTATCAGGGCCTTTTCTTTAAATATAATTTTAAAATGTCGATACAGTAGCCCTTTTTTAAAAATTTTTTATAGGTGTTGCTATCTGTTTGTGTAGCGTGGTTCTACAAGCAAGTCAGTGCATTCATTGGGTGGTATCAGAGAGTTACAAGGGTCTGTAAATGCAATGAAAACATTTGGCCACAGCAAATCATTTATATTAAACATGTAATTTTTACTTTTGAATACTTCAGTACCAATGATCTATTGATTAATTTAAGTGATACATTTGTACACATATACATCATTCATTAGTCAAAACAGGGCTACATTTGATTTAATTAAAAGGTATTATGTGGTAAACTGAAGAGCCGTTTGGGAGCCGAAAGAGCCAGCTCTTCTTGGTGAGCCGAGCCAAATGATCCGGCTCACCAAGAAGAGCCGGAATTCCCATCACTAATACTGCTGCACCTTCACTGAATCACTTCCTCTCAAGCCAGCGAAAGTGGGCCCCTCTTCTGAAAGAC
>NW_011360263.1:28132-30857 GCF_000735185.1 Notothenia coriiceps | reverse complement strand
AGCTGCATGCTGGGAACCCAAGATGTGATACAAGCAGCACAAAACCTGGCCAATCAGAAACTGACAACTAGGGACTGTCCCGAGTCACCTTTTTTTGCTCCCGATCCGATTCCGATCATTTGATTTTGACAATTTGCCGATACCGATTTTTCCCGATCCGATCTTTATGCAATGCATTAAGAGAAAAAAAAGAAAAAAAGCATTCAAGTTGTCCCTTAGGGTTATTTTTTTATTTAAATTGGATATTCTATCCAACATGGATATAGCTTCTTTCTTTCACAGCAGCATTGGATCAGTTCAGTTGTGCAGCATTGGATCAAAACAAAATAAAGCTTATCAGTACTCGTTAGCTTACTGCTACAATTAGACACTGCGCCCTGCCCACTCTGTTGCCAGATTTGAGAGAAATAAGCAACCAGGTCTATGAGAACAAGCCCCAAAGAAGCAACACATACATGATGTTGTGTCATTTGAAACCAAAACTAAGGCCTAAGGATGACTTTAAGACTTGAACATGGTCATTTTTGTTTTGTAACATTGAATACAACATTTAAAAAAAAGTATTTAAAAAAAATAATTTAAAAAATCCCGATCCCCGATTTTTTTCTCCCGATTCCGATCTTTTGAAAATCACGTGATCGGCTCCGATCCCCGATCACGTGATCGGATCGGGACATCTCTAGTCCTAATGTGTGCATATGTATGAATATGTCTTTTGATTGTGTGTATATATATAGATATATATATTGGTATATACATATTTTTATATATTTGTTTTTGTATTTGGGATTGTGGGAAACGGTATTTCGATCCTCTGTCTGTACACACAAACTGAAAGATTGACAATAAAGTTAACTTTGATTTAAAACACATGAAAACACCCTTTGGGCAAACAACAGAAGCCAGACTATTTAAAAAAAAGCCCAATAAAGTGTATTGACCTCTTTGAAAGCTGCATGTTCCGCTTAGACTTGGCGACGGTCCGCCCATTAATCACGTGTGGGTGCTCGGATCAAACCGATAAACCAAACTCATCTAATAGGGGTCGACGTCTGTGCATCAAAGGCTAATGATAGCATGTTCCCGCGGCACTATAGCCACCGCTGCTCCAACAAACAAAGCACACACTAATGATGCTACACCAGCATCTGCTGTGTGATCCTGAGGGGAGGAATCACATGCGAGCAGCTCCATGGCAGGAACAGCTGCACTGTGTAGGAGGCATGCTGAGAAGAGAGAGGTATCAGAGCTGAACTCTGAGTCTTTGTCTCTGCAGTAAGCACAGAGCTTTGTGGACTTGGCAGCAGACACTTTAGCTTTGCTGTGGCTTTATGTATCCGAGGATATTCACCATGACACATTGAATCCTTTAATAACATTTCTGAGAGCTCTTCACCCTTAATTTTGCAGTAGCATTATTTTAAATTTCAAATGAATCCACTATTTGCTCCAATACAAACTTTTTAGACAAATATATGGAATTCAATTAACTTAGTAGATATCTATTGACCCTAGAAAGCCTGTTTTGGTGACATCTCCCTCTAAGGACAAGACAAATCTGAGACTATCCTCTTAGAAAGATCTTAAAAAGGCAGCCCCTCACCCCCTTTGTTAACATTTCAATCAATACCTGGATGTCTATGGAATCATCATTATGTTATTTGATTCCATAGACATTCAACAACTAAGCAAAGATAGACAGCTGAACAAAACATGGTTTGATCCTAGGCTTTTATGATCGTTTGAGTCTTTCAAAATATGAAAAAATAGTAAATTCCCACCTTAAAGTACAGTATCTTAACTATCTATTTAGCGAAATCACACATTTAGGCTATTTATGTAATCTTCTTTTGATAACTTAGTTCAATCTGTTCCCTTCAATTCACTGAGTGTCCCCTGAAACAGTTTGGAGCCCCTGGAGAAGCTGCCTCCCACTTTAAAACTCTAGCAGCTCTAAAGAAACCATCAATAGAGGGTGAGATGAATCACTAGATGACTTAAAACTTTAGTCAGAGCATATAATATGGTGCTATAGAAAAGGTCATTAGGATTCACCCTTTGGGAGAACACTGGATATCTCTTTAAAGTAGAGACACTACATACTGATATACACCTGAACATCAGCAGGAGAGGACTCTTTAAAGTAGAGACACTACATACTGATATACACCTGAACATCAGCAGGAGAGGACTCTTTAAAGTAGAGACACTACATACTGATATACACCTGAACATCAGCAGGAGAGGACTCTTTAAAGTAGAGACACTACATACTGATATACACCTGAACATCAGCAGGAGAGGACTCTTTAAAGTAGAGACACTACATACTGATATACAACTTACAATGAGCAGAATAATATTATGATATGAAACAGAAAATAAGCGTTTCCTCATCTGCTGTCAGAATGTGGAAAAAGGCCTAAATGAGAAAAGTGATTTCATTATAAAAAGGGCGACTGGGTGCGGGCGGTGACTCAGCCGATAAATCAATAAACACATCAGAATGAACCTTGTGACTTTTGAAATTTCTTCGAGCTCTCCTCAACTTTTTCTCGGTCTCTATCAATCAGAAAAATGCAGTGAGAAAAATAAAATATATAATGCAAAATTCCCATGCAGGAGGAGAAAAGATCACGTAAAAGTAATCATCCACCTTCTCTCTCTCTCTCTCTCTCTCTCTCTCTCTCTCTCTCTCTCTCTCTCTCTGTGTCTCCCCTCTCTC
>NW_011360263.1:20317-27799 GCF_000735185.1 Notothenia coriiceps | reverse complement strand
AGAGAGAGAATCTTTGTTCCTGAAACTTTCAGAGTCTCTTTCCACAGAGGGGACACATGTTGATGTAGAAGAGACATGAAGAAGAGGGGACACATGTTGATGTAGAAGAGACATGAAGAAGAGGGGACACATGTTGATGTAGAAGAGACATGAAGAAGAGGGGACACATGTTGATGTAGAAGAGACATGAAGAAGAGGGGACACATGTTGATGTAGAGTCTCTTTGAAGAAGAGGGGACACATGTTGATGTAGAAGAGACATGAAGAAGAGGGGACACATGTTGATGTAGAAGAGACATGAAGAAGAGGGGACACATGTTGATGTAGAAGAGACATGAAGAAGAGGGGACACATGTTGATGTAGAAGAGACATGAAGAAGAGGGGACACATGTTGATGTAGAAGAGACATGAAGAAGAGGGGACACATGTTGATGTAGAAGAGACATGAAGAAGAGGGGACACATGTTGATGTAGAAGAGACATGAAGAAGAGGGGACACATGTTGATGTAGAAGAGACATGAAGAAGAAGGGACACACGTTGATGTAGAAGAGACCTGAACAAGTGGATTTTGCATAATAGGTGACGTTTAAAATTAACATTGTTGAGCAAAATGAGGTATGAAATTTTTTTTTTAAATAAAACAACAGAAAATAAACGTCTCTTCCCTTAACTCCTCTGTTACTATGCTGCTGTCTGTGTGTGTGCACCTTTAAAAGCTCAAAGTGTCTCCTGGAGAAAGATGAAATGAGGAAAAATTGGAGAATTGTCAAGGTGTGGCGGAAGTGATGTCAAAACCTGGCACCTGATAAAGGCTTTTCACCTTATTTGAAAAAATTTATCTTAATATTGTTTTGCTGCATGTTCCAACGCTTCACTGAAGTCACATGATGCCAACTGAGGGAAATATTGAAATGCAGTGCTCGTTTAGTTTCATCAACAAAATCACGCATTATATTTGTACATAAAAATACAGCATGACATATTGGGGATCTTATGGAGAAGTATCATCACTAGCGCTTTCACCCCGGAGTACTTTTCCCCCCGAACTAGGCCGATAGGGGGGGAATTTGTTTCACACCAAAAAGGACCTGGAACCAGTCCCTAGAACCTTTTCACCCCCAGATAGTCCCTGCTAGCGAGCTAGTACTTTCCTGTGATCATGCACAGAGAGTATCAAAGTTTCTTGAAAGGGCTATGTGCTCACCTGTAGGCATTTTTGGAGGCAGGCCGGGGGTCAAACTTGAAGAAAATTATACACATGGATGTTTTGGGGGATTGATGACAAAGTTTCACTCAGTCATATCTGAAGAAGAGAGATAAAAACAGGAGACAGTGAACAAGAGTGTTGAAATCTGTTGTGAAACATGTTTTGGAAGACCAGTTAGGACGTGCTCAAACTTTGCAATAACAAAAATGTAGAAAAACCACAGCTAAAGTTCATCTTAACTGTCTGTGTACAAAGATAATGTATCTGAGTAAAGAATAATTGGAAATGTTCCATAACCTTAGCATACAGTCATTGCAATACATGTACTTAGCATACTTACACAGTGTTCTTGGCTGTAGGACAAACAAATGGACTGTCCTGAGTGCATGCTGTGTGTACAACTGTTAACAAAAGGTTGAAAAAAGCAAGTGTTAGGCATTGTATCACAAAGGATTACTATCTTTGTCATCACTTATACACAACGTAATGAGTGCAAAGGTAGTCATTAAGCAACAGGAGTTCAAAGGCTAAACCATGACTTAAGAGGTCATTATAAAGTGTGCTTTGTAGGGTACTATACATATCCCTACTATCTCGCTAGCAGCCTGTAGCAAACGATACTTGATATACAATCTACTATGATTGCATGTTAACGGTCTAATGATTGTGCGTAAAGCCATTTAGGCAACCATTAATGGTGTGTAAAACCATTTACTAAGACTGTGTCAAGGTATTAATAGTTGTCCGATATCAAGATGAGCCATTGTCTGTTCTGCATGTGTCTGGTAACAAACCAGCCTTGCATTGCACCACTAACAGTGTTTAAGTACACATGATAATATATGTCTAGTTTTTCAGCAACAGCAAACATAGTTTCAACCTGGTGACCTAAGCTAGCGGTAGCATTTTCTAAATAAAGTTATGAAACAACAAGCTGAATTAAGATACTAACCTTATATATGCAAGACAGATAAGATGTTCATTTGCTAAGATAATTGTTAAGCAGCTGTAGTTTAATGGTGTGTTGTATCAGCTAGTTCAGTGCACCTTTACTCGCTGTTGTCAACTACAAGGAAGTATTCCTATTGAGTAATCTCGATTTGTGACTCGCCAACATCTTAAGCGGGCGGGAATACTGTGTTGTCTATTCACCCGCTCACACCGGCACTACACATGAACAAAACGAGCGCACTTTCAACACGGCTATGAAGTCTGCTGCGATTGGTCAGTTTACAAGTAACACCAACGGCAAGCTAACGGTAAACAGTTGCGATTACATTTCCGGTTATTGCAAAAATAAAAACATCGATAAAGAAATATACTTAGCTGGAATTATTTAACATAATGGATTCAGGTTCTGCTTCTTGAGGGCAACATTTTAGAACAATTTATTTATTTAATAATTGTTAATTATGGCTAAAGATTAACATTACACAACACATAATACAATATGTCCATATTAGTGTAAAGACGCATCTTTACTTGAATGTTTCACACATTAAATACTGCTCTGAAGGCGGTCCACTATCTTAAAAATGTTAAATCAATTCAATTGCAGTTGGTTGATTTTCTCTACACTCATATGCCCTGAATATTTCATTCTGGTGGTGTTTGAATCGCTTTTACTTTGAAAAAATATGCACCATACGTTTTCTTTGCGTTCAAGTCGACTTGACAAAGCCATGGTACCAGTGAAAATAACAACACATCTAGAAAAGATGAACAGATGATCAAATAAAACATAATATTACTAAAACATAGGTGACTAACTTATAGTGTGTTTTGTTGCTTTCATTCATAGGCAAATAATGGGAAAGCTGAATAATAGGAGCATTGATTATACCTACCACATGAAAATACATTTAAATCAAGCTGATAAGGACACTAAATTACCTGATTCAAAATGATTAAAAAAATGAAAGACCCATCATGCATCCTTCAATACAGTGCGGGTGGTAATGGGGCGGAGACTTGCTGTGACCGACAGCATCCAGCACTGTAGTGGATGAGAGGGGGGAGACAGAGGCTGCTTTCATACAACACACCGTCGCAGTCACTAATTAGTGGGCTTACAATGAACCATAGTCCCTTTGAGCACAATAAGTAACTTTTAAATCAGTTCAGGATACTTGGTTTTCGCACCCGGTGTGACTGAGAGGACGCACACGGCGAGCACCTGACAACCAGCCTGCAATTTGAGATTAAAGGGGTTTGTAAGAGTGATATCCCTGCAGCGGCCAGGTTAAATGCAAAATAGCGTTTCCCATCCTATCCTCGGACTACTGCACACCACAAGAGGGTCTCTTTGCTGTCCAGGACAAGGATGAACAGGAGAAACTGAGGTAATGCTGCTCTTCGCTTTCTCGCGTAAATCCATGTGGTGATTATCCTGCAACGCCAAGTTTTAGCCTGGGCCATTTAAGGATACTCTCATGAGGAGGGCGTGACGATAATTTAACAACAATAATGAAATAACAATGTGAAGTGAGGTTGGAGAAAGCTAGAAATAAACCGTCGGCTGTGGGTTTTTTTTTTTTAAATGAGAGTGCAAATGAGGCATTGATTAGGACACACGGGGCCGGTGTGACACAGATGTATCACGCTTTTGTTAAATAGTCGGTGTTTTTGTATGTCATAAGGTGTTGGACACTACATTTCATGATGCCCGGTAGCTTATTGTATGAAAGGCATTGTTTAAAACGTAATATAGGCTAATGTGTGTATTGGTGTATATGTGAGCTCATATCGCTAATTGTTTCGGTCAAAGGCAGCGAGCCGCAGCGAGCTGTCAATCATCTCATCCTTACTACTCCATTGTTTTACCCCTCCTGTTTGTGAGTGAGTTACCATGGAGAGTCTTCCGGTTTCTCCCCTTTAATTACCTTATTTGGACACGGGGCAGCTGTCAGTGGCTGCTGGACTCATGGAGCTGCTTTCATGTCCCATGTGAGGAACCGCTAGAATCACTGAATGCTTCACAAATAATCACCACGAGCTTTGAATTAAGTTTTCAGTACACTTTTACTGGTCCTGGTGAGCTTTTTCACACCCAGCTATCACCGATATGCAATGAATGTGAGCATGGGCAAGTCATTTGCATTTACTTGTCCTTGAGCTCTACTGTCCACCATACAACCCCCTGCGGTGAGAAGCTTCTGCTTTAATGCATTACTGATGTAGGTAGGCCTTATGGGAAAGTGGCAATAGCCCTGCTTTTAAAATTGGTATGATTCGATCTCTATTTGCCACAATGACAGCGAGTTTTGCACCGATAAAGATTCAATATCCTGTTTTTTGTATTAACTCATTATTCTATGGCAGGGTTTATTTGAATGATTTATGTCTTAACACATTTCTGCTGGTTTTAAATGCATATGGTGTCCTTGAGTGTTTTTCAAAGGCGCTTATACATAAAATGCATTTTATATAGGCTAACATACTGTAACAGACAGCCCTAATGTTATTACTGAATTCATATCTTCTCTTAAATGTATCAAGATGCAGTTTTAAATGAGACTTGGCATGGCTTGCAGATTTAAGTAACCCAGTAAGGAGCATTTTTGTCCAAATATTAGTGTTCACTCTTCAGTGCAAAATGCAGGTTTGCACACAGTTGCAATAGGGTGCTGTGTAAGAAAGATGGTTGACTTTAATGGCAATTTTATGGTGGTATCCTACTTTTATAACGTATATTTATCACCCATGGTCAAGCCCCTGAAGGCCTGAAGGGCAATGCTTAAGGCGAACATGGACATGACAAGTCAAATTAGTGAATTAGTATACATGGTGTGTTTGTTAGTTCTAGTGTACTGTGTCTGTGGATGGTATTGTGTGGTGTGCTGAGAGGTATTTTTAATATTAAGTTAAGAAAAAGGTTTGCAGGTGCAGGAAAAGAGAAGCGATAACTGTGGGCTTCTTTGGCAGGAGGCCAGATGCTCCAGTATTTTATGCAGTCCTTTCATTTAATATATAAAATCATTGCCGAAAAAGCAATTTTATCGCAATCAGTTCTGTTGCAAAGTTTTTAAAGATGTGTGGCAAGATTTTGGAACCAGTACCACTTGAATGACCTGAGCATTTAGGCCATTCAGGCTCTTCAGAAATTGTCAGTGAGTGTGTGAATCAATGTGATGGCAAATTCCTTTTATGTTTTACTATTAATTTCCTTGCATGATATTTAACCAACGCCATAGGCTTTTTGAATGATTGAGTGTTAATTGAGGCATATTTTTATGCTAAACTGCTCAAAGTGTCAACATGAGATAGACTTTTAAAAATCCAGCCTTGTTATTGCAGATTGAATTCTCCCCTGCAGCTTTCATTCTAGTGTCACAGTCTGCAGGATCTTTCCCTCCCTAAAGACTCCATCCTTTACATATGGGAGCCAAAATGTATTCTGTTAGCGGGAGGATGTGCTGACTTAGGCACATCGGTGCAGACCTTTGCAAATATGAATGATGTGAACTCACTTACACCTAGAGGCTCAACACCACTTGTTACTCTGCTGAAAACGGAAAAATGCTCTGTAACCGGGGGAAACAAGAAGACTTCCCATGAATGCTAATGTTAAAAAAAATCTAGTGGCCCTATTCTGCTCATTTTCAGGTGTATATCAGTATGTAGTGTCTCTCCTGTGACATGTCTCCCTGCTTTAATGTTCAAAAAGCTCTTCATTGTTCTCATACTGCCTGTGCTGCAGCACCTCTTTTCACCCTCTGTCTGAAGCCAGAGCCCAGCTCTGTTGTGATTGGTCAACCGCTTAGAGATGTCCCTCCCCTTAGCCTATCACCTACAATGTATTGGAGCGCTAGCCAATAGAAGCGCGAGTATTACATAGTGATGTCACTGCGTTGCAGAAGTAAACAAAGGAGTTCAATGTGTGTGGGAGAGAAGCTCCCTCTGGCGGGAACATGGGGATTTTAGCCTTTGCCGACCATTTACATGCACAATAACTTACCCAAAACGCATTATAGGGCTATTTAAGTAGAGCAAGGTTTCACATATTTTTACTGAACTTAACAACTTTGACTTGTCTTTTTTTATGTATTCAGTTTTGCCTGAAGCAGAAAAAGCACAGTTGTTAAAATCACAGACATAATCACCAATCAAGCCACTTATTGGCCAACAAAACATGGACAATTGTTGCCAAGCTTTTTGTATTCATGAGAATAAAAAAATCTGGCTTTTACATCGGAGCCCTTATTGGGCCTGTCTCCCTGAACAGACTTTGTTTTTGTCGACTAATTCTTCCATAACCACTTGACGATCTTAAAGGTTGAAACGTCATTTTGTAATGGACTTGACAAGACCAAAGGTCAGCTTTAATCTCCAGAGCAGTTCATGCTCTGATGCACTAATTTATTAGGAAGTACGACGCCTGAAGAAGATTTTGTATTCTCCTGCAGCGTGTTGACAATGTGGATTTAAATGTAGAAGCTAGTTACTGTCAGCTCATGCTTTTGTCTCAGGTTTGCATGAACTCAATTTGCATGGCACTTTCTGAATATTCCCCCTGCTCTGAAAACTGACTTAAACTCCATCTATCTATCTATTTTCTATACAGCCTGTACCCAATAGTTTCAAATCTTCAAAATGTTCATAACCGGACATCTGTTACCAATATGTTGAATGCTTAATCATGTTTGAATTCATGTTCTGCACGATAAAGATGCAGCTTAGTCTGTACTAATAATAACATTGCGGTGCGTATGGCTGTTTCCAACTCACGTGATATCCAATGTTTAGAAGCTCCAGAGCGTTGTCCGAAACTTTTTAAAGAAAGATATTTATAATCATATCCAACATGTAATTACTTCTATGCAAAATAGTTGAAACATGTTTGCTCTGCTTTTTTCCAACAAAAAGGATGTGTTTTGAGATGGTGAAACATCATATTGACAACACCATAATTGACGTATTGTCACTAATACAAAGAAAATCAGTTTCTTCCCGTTACTTTGCGAGACGATGAAATCATAAAATAGGAAGAGAATATAGAAGCATAATTTGAAACCACTTTTCAAAGCAATAATGCAAAACACAATGACATTCGATAGAGATGTAATGCTTGTATTGTTCAGGGCCGTGTCCAGTGGTGTAGTGGGCGTTGGACGCGGGGGTACCCCCACTTATTTGAAGCATGATTTTTTTTTTTTTAATAGTCTAATAAATATAAAATCATTGCCAGTGTTATCAGTTGCAAGTGTGTATTTGTTGTAATAATGACGAAAACATAATACCTTTCACAGTAATTATAATACAAAATAAAAACG
>NW_011360263.1:7629-20272 GCF_000735185.1 Notothenia coriiceps | reverse complement strand
TAAGCACACACAACAGTCAGAGTTTTCCCCCCCATAACCCGCAGGCGTAGGGAGTCAACCCTCTCGTCCACTGGGGTAGACTCCAACAACGAAGCACCCAACCGGGGACTTGTGAGTATCCCCACACCCGCCCATAACGACCTGGTCAAGTTAATTCAAAACTTGAGGCATCAGTATTTACAACAACAGAGATCTACATGATTGAAACCTCTTGGCTCGGCATCTGTAATTAGAAGAGCTTGATGAATTTTATTTCGATATGTTAAGTAGTTTCCTGCTAACCGGCTACAAAACGTAAACATGACCTCCTTTGCAGAGACAGTTAATTAGTGAGAAAGTGTGTCATCTTGGGAGTTTAAAAGCAGGTAGGGAAATGTTGTTTATATTTTTCATACTGTAGGCTATTTTTATCTGCAGTGTGTGGCCTGGGCTGATCCCAGATCTGTGTTTACGAAGCGCAGGGCGGCTGCAGTGATTACAATCAAGCAGCTCTTATCCCTGGATATAATCAAGGCAGGCCAGAACAGTGCGGGGCGGGTTTAATCCTCAAGACACAAGTCTGGGAGAGGAGGAGGAGGAGAGGGAGGTTCTTAGCATGGACAGACAGATAGACATGAGCAGAAACAGAGGAAACGTCAAATAAACAACACATAACTTTACACTCAGTGGGGATGTTCAGTTCAAAGATTCAAAGGTTTAATTGTCATATGCACAAAGCTACAGTGTAGAAATGGCAATGAAATTCTTCTGACCTGAGCTCGTCCAACAATGCAATTATTTAAAAATATTTTTCTAGTTCTTCGTCTGTGTTTTTAATTCTTGTTTCTATGCACACATGACACCAAGTCAAATTCCTCGTATGTGTAAACCTACCTGGTAATAAACCTGTTTCTGATTCAGATTCCAAATAGAATAGGATATGTACAAGAACAGAATATGAAATAAAATAATGTAAATTAAGACACAATTAAATACGGTTTATTGTGTGGATAACTATTTATATAAAGAAGTACATTGCAAGATGACAAACAGGAATGTTTATCGGGGCACTTTAACAGTTTAGCAGTACAGGTTTGTGTGTGTTTTATAAAAGGGAGAACAAACAGCTGTATCAATCCAGTGAGGGAGAGGCATGAAGACAGGTTTTCAGAAACAATCAGAATTCAATCGTCTCTGTGTTAATGCGCAGCCTTCGACACAGAGATTACCAGCGAGTCAGCGTGTTACAAAGCTCCGGCCGGCTGATATTCTAATAAGAACGCAGCTTGACGCCCAGACAATTGGGGAGAGACATGATGACACGCAAATCTGATTTAAAACCAATTTTGACACGAGCGTCATCATGTCGGGCAGACTCAGGATTTAAGGAGACAACGCGGCCTTTCGCAGACTCAAAAAAACAAATGAAATCTACTGAGGGAATGAGTCAGAGTGACGGCAGACTGAAAATATCTCCACTGGTTTAAACAAAGTTGTGATGGGGGTAAAGAAGATTTATTTTTAATGCATGTTTTACTTATGGGCTAATATTAATATATTTTTGAACACAGAAGTTACAGCAGCCTTATTTTACCTTTATCAGTCATAGCAAAAATAAGAATGTGTTAAACTCGTCGCTTTTTTTACTTTTTGCTGCATTTCATGCCTTGGGATTATTCTGTCTTTTCACTAGCTCACCAGAAAAGCTAATACCTTCTGAAACATACAGGTTTTTAGCACAGAGAGCATTGCATTGTTAAAAGGAAGTAACCACCTTTTACAAAACGTCTAAATGTTACCCCCTCAATTTAATTGTAGCACAACAGCAAGAAGGAGTTCACATATTCGTAAAAATATGATTTATTCATTTTTATACTTTTGTGTCAGGAAAATAAGGGATGCAACTCTTTTCTGTGGCTAACCAGAAAGGGCAAACACCTTCTAAAACATACAGGTAGTTTGCTCAAATCTCTACTGCGATACAAAGCAACCTTTCACAAACCCCTAAATGTAACCCCTTGACAGTGGCAACTAAAACAGTTGTAGCACAACAGCAAAAAGGAGTCAATATAACTTTTGGCTTGTATCCTTTTTGCTGAAAAATAAGGGATGCAACTCGTGCCTCGAGACTACCGTTTCCACTGGCTAACCAGAGACATCATATACCTTTTAAAACATACAGGTATCTTTGCTCAAATCTCTGCAAACATCTACTGCAAGAACTAAGCAACCTCTTTGCAAATGTAGCACAACAGTAAAAATAAGTTCCTATATTCATAACACTTTCTGGTATTAACCTTTTTGCAGAAAGGGATGAAACTCATACCTACGGATAAGGTTTCCACTGGCTCACCAGAAAAAGCAAATACCTTTTAAAACACACTCATTTCGCACACACTTTATTCACTAAATCCCAGCTAGACGAAAGGCACACTGTCTACCTTTCACACCACTTCTAAAGGTAACCCCTTGACAGTAGCAAATGATACAATTGTGACTCAATAGAGAGGCGAAGTCCCTCCCTTTCCGGGGGGGCTCCATGGGACCTTATTTCGGAAAAAGTATGTATTGAAGTCAATGGGGAGAGAAAGATTATCTCTCGATCCCGTTTGAATTGTGGCACGAATTACACATATGATGTTTGTCAATTTAAAAGATAATTTTGCAAGTCAAAAAAATAAAAATGAGTCGTAAAACAAATTTTTGTGTGAAACCGCTCAATGAACTACATCTCCCATCTCGCACCACACACGAAGAAGGCCGTCACGTTGGCACATTTCACTCCTTTCTTTCAGAATGAGGCGGAAAGTATTAAAAAAAGGTGAAAATCACTCCAAGTCTGGGCATGTTGAGAGCTGTACATACACACAAGGGAAGTTAGTCGGTTCCGTAAGAGCCAGCATGCGGGACCGGGATTCTGGGATTTGTAGTCTTTCTAGTTGCATATTTTTCATAGTCTTATATTTCAACAGTTTTACGACAAACTGTGACTTTTTGACATGGAAATTATTTTTTTAAGATTGACAAACATCAAAATTCATGTAAACATGTAATTCATGTCACAATTCAAATGGGATCGAAAGATAAGTTTTCTCTCCGCATTGACTTCAATACATAATTGTTCTGAAATAAGGTCCCATGGGTCGGAAATAGATGGGCGGGACTTCACCTCTATAGCAACAAGGATTTCATATATTCACGCTTTTTGCAGAAGGGGATACAACGTATGCCTTGGGACTATCGTTTCCACTGGCCAAAGCAAATACAAAACATACAAGGACTTTGCACACATCATTGCAACTCCTGCCTCGGGACCATTCTGTCATTTTAAAAAGAAAGCCACCCTTACAAAACTTCTAAATGTTACCCCTTGAATGTGGAAGTCAATGCAATTGCAGCGCAGAAGCTAAATGAAGTTCACATATTCGGAAAACTATGCTTTGCTTTTATACTTTTCTGGTAGAAAACTCATGCCTTGGGACCAGACTGGCTCACCAGCAAATCCTTATAAAACATACAGGCATTTTGCACACATCATTGCAAAACTTCCAAACGCAACACCTTAAATGTAATCGATGCAACTGCAGAACAGTTCTTTGGTCCCATGAGACAAAGACAGGAGTTTTAGCCGGTGCAGGATGGGCGGTATGGTAAGGTACGTTTATTTATATAGCACATTTTCAGACACAGAGGCAATTCAAAGTGCCTCTACATCAACACTTAATAGCAAGACAAAAGAAAGGAACACAATAAATAAACACACTGGAATAACAGATTGATAAAAACCATGCATAAAAGAGATACAGAATAGTCTAGGGCGGTGTGGAGCAGGTGCCAGGACACCAGAGCAGATCTGGGATCAGTGTCAGAGAGACGGGGGGGTTGGAGGTGAATGTTAATCACTTCAGGAGCGGGAGGGGGAACTCTGCAGGTGTTTGTTCCACAAAGAACCATTCACCACCATCACAGACCTCTTCAGTCCACAGAACACAAACATGCATGACAGCAGAGAAGCCTGAATTACAAACTGTTAGAAAAATATCACTCGTCACCGGCTTGAGCTTCAATCTCAGGATCCATGTATCTGTGATCCTCTCCAGAATGGAAGTAGTCATCACATACAGAGCATCAACTAGTTCCTGAACAGTGTCCTTCACATGCTGATATCCAAGAGAGGGAGTTACACATGCAAAACTTCGATTAAAGCTTTTTCTGAAAAACTCTTTTGTTTTTAAACTCTAAAACTCATTTTCAGTTCCAAAAATCTTTTCTGTCTAAAAAACTAAAAATCTTTTTTATGTCTTAAAAACTAAAAATCTTTTTCTGTCCTAAAACTTTTTTTTATGTCTAAAACTCTTTTTTATGTCTTTTAAACTTCCTAAAAATCTTTTTTATGTCATAAAACTTCTAAAATACCCATTTTCTTGTCTAAAAATCTAAACTTCTTTTTTCTGTCTTTAAAACTCTTAAAAATCTTTTTTTTGTCTTAAACTTTCTAGAAAACTTTTTTATGTNAAAACGTTATGGATATTTTTTTGAGTTTTATTTCTGATATAAATACATTTCATAAATCAATAAGTTGTGCAAATAGGCTTTTTTTCAGTTTTTTCTTTATTTTATGAAATGTATTTATATCAGAAATAAAACTCAAAAAAATATCCATAACGTTTTTTTTTTAATAGCAAATTTAGCATTTACAACCAAGGTTTGATGACGCATCTTATCACAGTGTCACTTCCTGCCTATTAATAGCTATAGCAGAGAAAGGTGACATGACACATTGAACTAACACTGAGTCAGTTGTGAGTATGAATCACTTGATGTGTTGTCAAAGTCATAATAATTTATGATATCTCAAGATTTCAACCTGGCACGGAGAATCTCAAAACATGCAGATTTACTTTTCTGCTGCACTGGTGCCATACTTTGTTCCTTTGATATCTCAACGACTGAATCTAGCGTTAACTGTTTTGAACTCATTGACACATATTTACAGTTACTTGCAGCCTCTCTCCACGACCATTAGTTCCCATTTGATGTTTGCGCTGTTGCTTGCGAGTGTGAAATGAAGTCGGCTCATCATTAGATGGTTCAGGAGGGATGAGGCGCCTGAACATTAGCTGTAATGAGTTTGCTTTACAAAGCAATAGAGTGGTGCAGTGATGACATATTTTTGTAGACCGACCCGGAAGTAAGCTGCTGGTTCCCTCGACAAAAAAGCAACGGGATTTCTCCATAGGATTTTGGAATATTGTAAAAAATAAGATCTGTGGAAAACAAACCTGTTTGATAAATGTAAACAGCCGGATAATCTCCACACGTCTACCCTACTTTTATAATTTTCTAATCATAAATCTAATCGCCAGAAGCAAAATGCTAACGTTATGCTATAAAGGAACTACAGCCGAGTACAGCAGGGTCGCACGACTTCAACGTCACGCCAACTTAAGATCCATATTCAAACATAAAGATTCTAAATGGTACGAGTTGAAGCGTTTGTTTGAACAGGAGGCAGGAGGCAGGAGGCAGGTTCTTGCTTTCAAGCAGAACAGGGCAAACAAACTTAGTGGGAGTGTTTACGTGTTCGGTGTAATGACGTACAACGTCCTCGAATGAACTGACTTCTGTAGTCCTATTCAGCCACCTGGTAACAACCATCGTTTTTCAGATACGTAAACTCTTCAAAAATCACCAGTGGGGTCACTGCTGATGGATTTAATGCCGTAGAACAAAACGTGATCCGTCTCTTAAATTTGTGTCGACCACAGACATTATTTCCAGCTATTTTCCAAAAACGAGTTCAAAAATCCGTTGACTCTGAGACGAGGTAAAATGCTGACTCACTTCCGGGTTTTAGGACTCATTCCTGCACCACTCTATTGCCTCACACAGAGAGGTTGGGAGAGCTTGATGAGATGGTTCAACACTTAACCATTCATCTGCAGTGAGAATATCCGTAAACTGGGGTCAGCACGCCAAGCTCTTTCCTTCCCCTCGCCATCTGCCAAGTCGTCTGCGTGCCCTTTAGAGGGAGATATCTCTGGAGGAAATCTTCCAGTTGAGCAAACCCCTTGTTCTATTTACAGCTTATTAGTGAAGGTTTTCAGTGTTACTTCTGTTCAAGACACCTTTGGAGCTCACCACAGCTCTATTTCGGATTTATATGGATTGAATATCTATGGAAAGCATCAATTTTGGCAGTAGTTAAGAAGTATTTTGTCAGACTTGTACTTTATTTCCATTTTAAACTACTTTTACTCTGATTTGGAGGCAAATATTGTACATTTTACTTATATGCTGATATGATACGATGCACTACTATTCTAATTTGTCTTAGTACAACACAACTACAACACTAAAAGTTAAGCTATGCATTGTTTGTGATAGAAACTAAATAATAATATTCAATAATACTGTGAAAAAAGCTATTCTACATCTGAATTACTTATAACATTTTTAATTCAGGACCTTTACTTGCAATGGAGTAATTTAAGATCATAGTATGCTAATGTCCAGGTTCGTATTTATATTTGCTCTGATTGGTTACCTTGCTCTGTTGTGATTGGTCAACCGCTCAGAGATGTCCCGCCCCTTAGCCTATCACGGGCAATGTGTCGGAGCGCTAGCCAATAGAAGTGCAAGTGTCATTTACATGCACAAAAACCCACACTAGAGGAAAGGGAAAACCAAAACAAGCACAAAGGGCCCCTTTTTAAAAAAACATTGTATTTCTACTTCTAAGTAAAAGGATCTGAGCCCTTCTTCTACATCTGCATTTTTCTGTCCTCAGGATTGCATGTCTGCTTTTTTCTTGCTGGCTTCATTGGACTCAGATTAAAAGTGAATCATGGGTAGCCTGAGAGGCAGTGTGGGAAAGCTGTGTCCTCTGAACTCTCCGCTGAGTGCAGGCCCTCTGGAGAGTACAGCTTGATGTCTTTTTCACTGAAAAGGACATCCTTATGCCAAAAAAACCCACTCCAATGAACATTTTGAGAGGAACAAATAAATTGAGAAAACTCTCATGTTAGAGGCACTCCAGCAGAACAAGTTGGCCATCTGGCATTTAGTCGTGTCAGAGTCGAGGTCAAATATCAGGCGACCTGTCCTTGGTACACTTCACTATCAGAGCCAATTACTGGACCCTTACAATCCTCTCCAATGCACTTTGTCCAGTTTTGCCTCCACAGTTCCTTAGCTTGTACCCCATGAGGAAGTTCTGTTATTTTGTGTGTATCGTCTTCTCAGTTTGAGTTAAATTCCGACATGTTGAGACTTAAACTTCACTTTTTCCCAAGAGTAACATACGAGGATTAATAGTACCCTCATGTCTATTTGGTATTTATATGAAGCTACAGCAGTCTAGGCGATAGTTAGCTTAGCATAATGCCTCAAAAAATGCATATCCATCTTGATTAACCGTATTTTAAACAATTAATTGTCTTTAAGTTGAAAAAGTTGTAATACACCTCATTTTGGGACTTAAAACGTCAGCATAATAAAGTATTTTGTGCAATTACCTTACAGAGGCCCTATTATGCTTTTTTTAATTAAAAGTGTATTAAGCAGTTAACCAATCACAGCAGAGCCGGCCAGCTAACCAATCAGAGCAGACTTGGCTCTGGTTTCAGACAGAGGGTGAAAAGAGGTGCTGCAGCACAGGCAGTATGAGAAAAATAAAGAGCCTTTTGAACATTAAAGGTGGGGTAGGTAAGAATGGAGAAACCAGCTGGAGTGCGCTAAAATTGGAAAATACACAGCCGGAAAAAAGATTAATATATTCATTGCTATCGGGATGTTAAGAGCATTCCATGGAATATAACAAAAAGTGTGTCTCGAGCCGGTTTCTCAAACTTACCTACTCCACCTTTAAAGTACGGAGACATGTCCCAGAGACGCTACATACTGATATGAACCAGAAAATGAACATATGTCCTCTTTAATTGCAATCTAGGCAATCTATGGTAACATAATGTAATCACTTTGTATTGATGATTGATGAAGCAGATTTTTTTCAACAGACTTTGAATAAAAGGGCTAGCATAAAGTCCCTCTCAATAGGGACATTGCACAAATTAACTTAGCGTTGTCCTCTAACATTGTTTTATTTTATTTGATTAGATGGATATTGTATTTGCACCTGTCGGTCCTGCCAGACGGCATCTTGCCCCCCCGATGATCCCAATGGGCCTGCAGCTTTATTGTGTAATTTAATCTTCGACAGTTTGAAAGTGTTTGTGATGACTCTCTTCAAGTGCCAAACAAATCAATTTATGTTATCTACAGCAAGCGTGACATGGCAACTTCTAAATCTCTCAAATAAATATATTAACTTTGTGCAAAAAACGCGGTGTAAAAACCACAATGGGAGTCAATATTTTACAGGTTTTGAAACATCAATATTCTCATCTACTCTGACTAACTAACCTACGAATGAACAAACTAAGATAATTTAATTTAGCAACAAATAAACAAGCTTTAAATCGTGTAATAAGCAAATCCACAGTTCTATTTGCCATAAGCAGCCATTCAATTCGAATCTGACTTATTCTTTGTTCCAAGTCGTTTCAGAGCTTTAAAATGGATATAAATATATTGTGTTGAATGCAAAATGTAAATAGCTTGCAGCACCCTGACAGAAACACACAGAAGCAGTCAGGAGCAGTTTCAAACAGAGAGTAGAACATAGGCGCTTTCACACCAAGTACTTTGCCGAGTTCATCAGAACTCTTTAGTTCTGATGAACTAAAGAGCAGATCGCGTTCACACCGGAATAAGTCCTTGACGGCCCGTCCACACGGCGGCGTGCGTTGAAGCTTCAACGCTTCTGCCCATTCACTTTGAATGGGGTGACGTCATGCTTTGCCGAACTGCATTGTGGGACAGTCGCTTCGCTTTGCTCGCGTTGCTCGCTTCAAAAGTTGAGCAATGTTCAACTTTTCAAGCTTCGACGGAAGCGTCAGCCAATCAAATCATATGCCAGTACAAGCTCTAGCCAATCAAACTGCGTGCTTGTGTGTCCGGGGCGGGAGATTCATCTGATTGGTTGTTGGTCGAGCTTCAGACACGCCCGCCGGCAAGCTTCAACGCACGCTGCCGTGTGGACGCTGCGTGAGGGAGGATTAGGCAAATGAAGCCGCTGATGTCACTTCTTCTGCTGCTGCTTTGGGTTTACTGGCAGGCCGCAAACAACTTCACGGCGTATACTGCCACCCGAAGTCCCCGGCCGGAAGTCCCCGGAGTTGGGGACTGGATTCGGTAGAAACTGCTGGGACTCCCAGCAGCTTCTAGAACGCCAGAACGCCGACACCTCCTCATCTCCACCGCTCCCATGTTTTCTTTTGTGTTGCCATAAGTTAGTCTCTTTCCGTTTGTGCGCTGGGCTAATGCTAATAATGCTAATGCAAGGAAAATAAAATGGCGGCTTCACAAAACGTTTTGGGAGTTTTACGGGGCGTGTTTTGCAATCCTTCCTGCCAATCAGAAATGGGAACCTTTTTCTCCCATGAAAGTGCTCTCTAGCAGGGACGGAAAAGGGGGTGAAAAGGTTCTCATGAACTAAGTTCTAGTTCCGGATTTTTTTGGTGTGAACGCACATTTTCGGAACTATATCGGAACTAAAGTGGGAAAAGTACTGCGGTGTGAAAGCGCCTCATCTTTAGGGGTGTAAATGTATGCGGATAGTGTGGAGCTCATTAGAGATCTAGAGACTCTGCTGCGTCGAGCTAAACCATTTCAATTTCCTGAGCATTCACAGGAGGTGTTATTGAGGTCTGCAAGCACAAGAGAATACATTAAACACTATACATCGTTTGAGGAATGTACTGAAAGATCAATGAGGAATAATGAGATCGATGTTTTTCATTTGAGTTGAGAGGTATTCCTGTCTTTCATGAGGAATAGAAAGGCTTCAATTACACTTTCTATCCAATACCTTCATTATCATCACTCCCTGAGACCGATATTCTTCTGCATTTAATTATTGTACATGACATTCATTTCTCGACTTACATATTTTGAGAGCTAACATTCTACACTCCTCTGCAAACGTTGTTTCACGGTGGGAAAGCATAGCTGTTTTCCCCCTGATTCAACTCTTCATGCTAAGCTAAGCTATAATATCTTTGCTGTAATTTAACATTTAACAGATAGATATGAAAGTGGTTTCAATATTTTCTTTTAACTCTTCGCAAAAAAGCGGATAAACTTAGTGTATTTTTTCTAATATTCAGATTTCAAATGTCTTTTAACGAGTGAAATCTGAATGCACATACATTCGTTACAGTCTATAATTAATATGTATTTATTCATATTGTAATACATATGATTGATTGATTGAAACATGAAGGTGGCATTTTCCTAATTATGTCTTACTTTATACAATTATATTTATTCAGATTTAAATTTTAACTATTTTATTCTTGTTTTATCCAGTCCTGCTGGTTTCAAGTATATTGATCGATGACGTGTTACTTGGTATTTATTACCTGGGAAGATGGGGTTATTGTTTTTAGTTGTAATGTTTTATTTGTGAAGCACATGACTACTGTGTAGGAAAAGTGCTATATAAATACGATTGATTGAAAAATGAAGGTTCCATACTTTATACAATTGAAAATGACATTTCAAACAATTTTTTTCCCCTCCTTTTGTATTATTATAGAAGTCAGCAACCAGTTTTGTTTTAATTCTTGCATATACAGTCAGTAGAAAAAGGGATACTTAACAAATATATACTTTTCCATGTTTCCCGCTCTGGCCGTGCAGCGACATGACAGCCGATTCCTGCGGAGGTCAGGCGCGATGGCCTCATGAAGAGGCTGTCAAATAAAGACAGGGACATGTTTTTCTCCCCTACTTAAGAGCTGGCAGCAGATATAAAGGGACACTGTCGGAACATGAATGTGGCGCAGGAGATGCCAGCGTATTCATCAATGCTGGGCTTTATGTCGAGAGAGTTTTGATGTGCAGGGCTCGCTCAGTGGAGGGTAAAGGATCTCTGCCCAGCTGGGACTGAGAGACGGTGGTGGAGGCAAGCTGTCTTTCCTGAAGAAAACCTCTCACACTAGAAGAGAAATTATGGAAAGTACCATTTATAGTCTTTGCGTGCCTATTGATTTGAGCACGATCCGTGTATCCATTATTTCCTGGTCTTCTCTAAAGAAGAGGGACCAATGAAAACGTTGTCATGTTGCCGTTGTTCAGCATGGAAACATTCATTAGCTAACAATGACATTATTGTTCTATTAATATAAAGGGAGGTCAGGTACTCTTTAAAACAGCTGCTAGTTATGGGTACTTTTTACTGAAGTACATTTCAAAGCCTCTTTACTTTGACTTGAGTAAAGAAGTTTAGTCAGTACTTCTACTTTCACCAGAGTATTTTTAAAACACGAGAATCTGTACTTCTACTTGAGTAAAGGATGTGTGCACTTTTGACATCTCTGGTGATTGGAAGTGTCTCATTTTGAGTTTGTGACAGCTTACTTGGGAACTCCTCTTAAAGGTCTCCTATTATACTACTTTTAGGCATATATTATAGGTCTCAGATATATAAAAAAAACATGTCTTTGAAGTGTTTTTCTCAAAATACCAAACAGATCACCTATTCTAGGAGGAGAGGAGAGCTCATGCAGGATATTTCTACCCAGATAGCTAAATGCTGCCGTGATTAAACGCCATATTATGTTCCAAACCACATCAAGGATTATTTCTGAAACAGTACGGAGCTCAAATACCTTAAGTGCTATTTTTGGGTTCATTAATAAAGGATGTTGTTCCTCTTCCTATCCCTCCTCAATTTGAATTGTGGATGGATCATGAAGGAGTACAAAGGAGGGTGTATGTGCACACCTTAATGTTGTGGCTGGGATTAAATCAACGCTAGCTGCTGCAGATATAGAGGCCAGTCTGTATGAGGCTCCTTATGCCATTGAACCAGATATACTGTATGCACTAACACACTGGGTAAATACATTTCCCATGAAGTACTTCATAAGAGATAATAGAACATGTCAAGCCAATGTCAATGGAAACCAGTAAAGTTTGGCTGAGTTTTATTTTGTGCCCTATTTTCATGGGCGTCACTTCGTTTTGAAAAGTTGCATGCTTGGAATCGCAAAATATATATTAAGTAATGCAATGTAACACCGTCCTCTGCATCTGTTTTGATACAAATGAAGGCGAGTCAGAATCCACCTCCCCAACAAAGAACAGTGGGGTTTCTTTTATTTCAGAAATTGACTAAAACGTCACGAAACATCCCCTCTGTTGTCGCCATGGTGTCTGCACTATACCTTGTCAGCATTATATCTGCAGGAATCACTATAACCCTCTTTGTAACGCCACTAAAAAATTATATTTCTCAGTGTGCCTGGCCGAGCTGTTGCTATGTGACCCTCGGTTTGTGTCGGGATGTTAGGCCTGCGTCTTCATCTCTGTATGAGGAGAGAATTCCTGCAGCAGCAGAGAGTCTCTACTTGCATTTCAGCTGAGGTTTTTCACGGTGCTTCAGGCTCGCGGACGGGTGCACTTGGAGGGGGTTTTCTGGAGGTCCATAGGGAGAGGAAGAGGAGGAGGAGGAGAGAGACAGAGAGAGAGGGAGAGGGATAGATAGAGAGAGAGAGAGAGAGAGAGAGAGAGAGAGAGAGAGAGAGAGAGAGAGAGC
>NW_011360263.1:5514-7592 GCF_000735185.1 Notothenia coriiceps | reverse complement strand
GTAGTAGTAGAGTAGTAGTAGTAGTAGTAGTAGTAGTACGTAGTACGTAGTAGTAGTAGTAGTAGTAAGTAAGTAAGTAACGTAACGTAGTAACGTACGTAACGTAACGTAACGTAAGTAAGTAACGTAACGTAACGTAACGTAACGTAACGTAACGTAACGTTAGTAAGTAGTAAGTAAGTAGTAGAGAGAGAGAGAGAGAGAGAGAGAGAGAGAGAGAGAGAGAGAGAGAGAGAGAGAGAGAGAGAGAGAGAGAGAGAGAGAGAGAGAGAGAGAGAGAGAGAGAGAGAGAGAGAGAGAGAGAACTTAGCATTACTGGAGCTTGGATTGATCATTCAGAGCATTCATCGGTGTGTGTGTGTGTGTGATCCCTCTGCAGTGGCTGTGAGCTTTAATTATGAATGAACTCCAGTAGGATAACTATATGAGTGGCACTTTTGTGTGAGTGGGAAATCCCTTTTCTAGTCGTACCTGTGATAAAATATATATAAGTCCAGTAAGGAAGGAACAGTTCAGTTTCTGACCTTAAAGCATATCTTCAATCATAGCGGACAGTTTCCTTATTTACGTGTTCCACTTCATGGAAGTAATTATCTCAAAGTATTTTCAGGGAATCCTTAATTTCTTCTTCATTTTGTTTAATTATTCTCTTACTTTTCCAATGCATTCACCAGCTTGATTGCTTAGGGTTCTTCCGTTCCCTGATCTCAGAAATGGATTGACATGATGATCAAAACTACAAATATGTGACAATCTGTCCTGAAAGTCATACATTAGTATTCAGTTTGAGTTTCAGGCGAAGTGATGAAAGCAAGCGGACACACACAGTTTGTTGCTGGTTGTAAAACCTTTAGCTCAAAGATGGTACATAAGCTTAAGAGAATGACTTCCCTGTGGGTCTTTTCTCTAACACTGCAGATGATCATGAATATAATTTCTTCGGTAAGAATTAACAGTTGAGGTTTTCTCCAAGAAGTTTTGGAAAAAGAAGAAGCAAGGTTTTTACTTATTAATACCCTAGGGGAAATGTAGGTTTTACACAGTTGTTGATAGTTACAGTTCAACTACTCACAAAGAGGAAACAGTTATTCTGCATTGTAGTACAAGAATGGACTGACTAAATGTATTTTGTAGTTGCAAAAAAAAAAGCATTTGTTTGTCAAAAACTAATCATTATTGTATGAATGACCAAAATAAGATGAAAAATGTCTACCCGACATGTATTTCCAAATACAGTCCTGGACTTTACACAGTCATTTGATCCGTTGTTATTAAATCTCCTCATTATTGCGACTTTAAAAAGGTTGTCCATTTCAAACTAAAACCAACAAAAAATGGTGTTATATTTCGAGAACGCTCAAATCCAGAAAATCCACGCTTAATTATAAGATTGATTCAACAGCACCTATACGCTGATATCCATACGGTATGTCACAAACACATTTTTCATCTCTGAATCACTTTCAACAGATGCTGGCACCATGAATGACGAGGAGTAAAGGCAGGAGTGTGTAGGGACTGAGGGGGAGGGATGAAGCAGTGGCTGATGGGATTGAAGGGTAGCTGATCCCTGAGTTGCTGGCATGGCAGATGACGAAGCCGTGATCCACAGGGACCCAGTTAGTATCTGTCATGCTGGATGATATAATGGGCTTTGTTAAGGGATTGTGTGTGTGTTGATTTATTTGAGTGTGCACTGACATCCTGTAGGACAAATGCACACACTCCCCTTCTCAGGATATGAGATCACGCAGTGCTGCATGACTACAACTCAAATCCATTTAAAGGTCCCCTATTATACTATTTTTCATTTATATATTATAGGTCTCAGATAGGAGCCCCTCCCCACGCCCCTCTGAGAGACATTTGGTTACAAAGAACTCAATGGTGCTCTAGGAGGAGATTCAGGTGATAAGGGGGGGGGTTGGTGATTGGCTAATGGTTACACAACACAAAACATCGTTATGACATCATAAAGTGGCCAAAATCTGATCAGCTCATTTTCAGACAGGTTTTTATAGAAATGGATCAGGACAAAAAGAGAGAGAATCTTTGTTCCTGAAACTTTCAGAGTCTCT
>NW_011360263.1:0-5496 GCF_000735185.1 Notothenia coriiceps | reverse complement strand
ATATTTGGTTAAAAAGAAGTCAATGGTGCTCTAGGAGGAGATTCAGGTGATAAGGTGTGTGTGTGTGTGTGTGTGTGTGTGTGTGGGGGTGGTTACCTTGGTTGCTGATTGGCTATTGGTTACAAAATCCAAAAAATCGTTATGACATCATAAAGTGGCCAAAATCGGATCAGCTCATTTTCAGACAGGTTTTTATAGAAATGGATCAGTACAAAAAGAGAGAGAATCTTTGTTCCTGAAACTTTCAGAGTCTCTATCCACAGAGGGGACACATGTTGATGTAGAAGAGACATGGAGAAGAGGGGACACATGTTGATGTAGAAGAGACATGGAGAAGAGGGGACACATGTTGATGTAGAAGAGACATGAAGAAGAGGGGACACATGTTGATGTAGAAGAGACATGAAGAAGAGGGGACACATGTTGATGTAGAAGAGACATGAAGAAGAGGGGACACATGTTGATGTAGAAGAGACATGAAGAAGAGGGGACACATGTTGATGTAGAAGAGACATGAAGAAGAGGGGACACATGTTGATGTAGAAGAGACATGAAGAAGAGGGGACACATGTTGATGTAGAAGAGACATGAAGAAGAGGGGACACATGTTGATGTAGAAGAGACATGGAGAAGAGGGGACACATGTTGATGTAGAAGAGACATGAAGAAGAGGGGACACATGTTGATGTAGAAGAGACATGAAGAAGAGGGGACACATGTTGATGTAGAAGAGACATGAAGAAGAGGGGACACATGTTGATGTAGAAGAGACATGAAGAAGAGGGGACACATGTTGATGTAGAAGAGACATGAAGAAGAGGGGACACATGTTGATGTAGAAGAGACATGAAGAAGAGGGGACACATGTTGATGTAGAAGAGACATGAAGAAGAGGGGACACATGTTGATGTAGAAGAGACATGAAGAAGAGGGGACACATGTTGATGTAGAAGAGACATGGAAGAAGAGGGGACACATGTTGATGTAGAAGAGACATGAAGAAGAGGGGACACATGTTGATGTAGAAGAGACATGAAGAAGAGGATTTTGCATAATAGGGGACCTTTAAATTTGCATCACCATCCTCTGTCTTCATCTCTTAGTGTTTTTATCACACAACCAGATATTGGATCCATATTTCGAATAGATGTAAGCTAAATCCGTTCACAATCGTCCCCTTAATGCAAACCGTCATGTATTGGATGATGAGCGCTGTGTGTTACAACCTGTAGAGATAACCCGACACATGGAGAATCCCCATTGTCATATTTATTGTCTTAAATTAGATCTACGTCACTCCGTGTTTGTGTGTTTTGAGATAAAGCAAGCCCGATCTGTGATGTGATCAACTCAATGTGTGTGAGAGAAGGAATCTGAAACCCATGCAAGCAAACACACAATTATATTGTTATGGTCCAAATTAAAAATAACCTACAGTATATTTCACCCATCAGAGAGTTTTGAGAGGCCCATACATCTGGAGTTATATTAAACCTGCACTTAACATTATTTGACATTAACGATAGATAAGAAAACTTTGTGTAATGTAAAAGGATTGACGTGTAGTCATGGCCTCTCACGATAATCATGGTATTGGCTTTTTAAGATCAATCGGCATGACCTTGACCATGTTTGTGTATGCTGATTTAGACTTATTGGACATTATATGCACATGACTTGGACCATTTTGGATCACCTGACTCCACAGTTCTCCTTATCTTTAGTGAACTTTGTTTTATCATCTGTCAGTTGATTGTTTGGTTTTTAAGAAGAAGAGGAATTGGAGGTTGAAACCCTCTTTATTTTGTCACACATGTACGAGTGGTGGTCGAGGGGGACACTGGTCCAATCGGGACGTCAACCTGCAACCCTTCGGTTCTAAGACCAAGTCCCTGCAGACTGAGCCACTGTTGATAAGTTTTATTCATTTACCAGGAATTCTACATGAAGACCCACATTTCTCTAAGTCTTAAGACTAAATTAAATTATGCTTATACTCGTATCCAAAGTGACTGAAATACAATTTAAAATGGTATCTTGCCCCAAAGACACATGTCTAGGGCTGGAGATCGCATCTTAGGCCCCGTCCACACGCAGAAGAAACAGATTTCGAACTGAATTCGATTTCAAAAAAGTCTTCCGTCCAAAGGAAACCGCTCGAAACCGCTGGAGACGCTGTAGTACATATCCCGGGCCTGTAAGTGGCGCTGTACTCCCGCCACAAAATACACCAAAAGCAGCGAATAAGACCCCCCGAGCATGGGCTTAAGGCATAAACAAACAAACAAGGTAGAAAAAGGTCAAATCTGTATCATGGTCAGTAGCGTCTGGAGCACGAACGCAACCCTGTGATCCGCCATTGTTGTTGTTGTTGGCGAAACGCATCAGCAATGACGCGGGGTGAGCAGGAGAGGTGGGGAGAGGCGGGGCTATGGCGTCATCGTTTTCAGGGAATGATCGTATAGGGCTTATACACAGAGCCGCAAGCGTGTCGTCTCCAGACCTACCCACTTTGGGAGCCGGTTTAAAAGTTTATCGTTTCAGACTCCGAAGCCGCGGCTCCGTTTCGGCTTCGTGTGGACGAACCGTCTATACGATAAAGAACTTTAGCGGATACAACTGAAATCGTCTCCGTGTGGACGGGGCCTTAGTGATATGTGGCCATTTATCACCTGAGCCACAGCCAAGAGTAAATAAGCACAGGGATTAAGTTAACCAAACAACCAAGTGATAACTAGCATGTGAAAACGGTATAATGGCATTTAAGAGCTCGATATTTCTCTCAGGTGTCCAGAAACATTAGTCCAAATAAATGCTAGACTGTGACTTTTTCAACCTTAAAAGGTGATTAAATGCCAATGTTGTGTTCATTTACACTGCCACTAATTAGCCATTAAACATAGTCACACCGTTCAAACACAGACAACTGTTTGTTATAACTTGCAGTGGGCTTTGTCTGACAGAAACATTTTTCATTAAAGAGAATCACATTTGATTTAAGGCTATGATAGTTTGCTCACTTTCAGTCCTTTTAGTCCTTTCAATCACACAGCCGTCTTATTTTCCACTAATAGGATATTAAAGTGCTTTCTGGCCATAAGGAGTATTTTCCTTCACAAATGAGAGGAGATTTATTTTTCAATAAGCTGTCACAAAATTAATTAGCATGCTTTGGGACTTGCAAAGTTTTCCAGGAAGAGCTGACGATGGAGCTTACAAAGCTAGTCATATTTCTTTAAAGTGAGGGACTTGCAGTCTATCCATCAAACTAATGGCTGCTTTTTTCTCAGATGTCTCAAATAATTTAGTTTTTTGGAAGTGTGATCCATTATTTCAACTATGTTTTAGATTCACTTTCAAGTCATGGTCTCTTTATTAATTCGAAAAATATGACAAAAAGATGAATTTGACACTTTTTAACTCTGCAATTAACTTCGCTAAAATATTTATTCTTAACTTTTGTCTGCTCTGCAATTAACTTCATCTTTATTCTTGACCTTTTCAAACTTTGTCATTTGCACAGATAAAAATAAAGAGGAAAATCATGATTTACATCTGATTGCACCCTGTTTGACTTTGGGGAATTCATTCATTTAACTGCAGACCCATTTTAATAATCATACCCCATTTGCTGGAGTCCTACCCACTTCTACACATCACCCCATCACTGTTAAACCCCCAGATGTTTCCATGCAAGTTTAAATATGCAAAAATAATCTGGAAATAATGAAACTGTAGGAGAAATGAAATGACCCCAATTACCAGATAAGGCTGCAAAAAGATTTAGGCTCTGCAAATGTCAGGATCTTTCAGAATCACAGCATGTTTTTTACTAATAAGGATTATGCACTCGTACACAAAAGGTGTTAACAGCTCATTATAAACAAAATAGAGTAATTTGCTCTTTTGATGCTGTTTCATATTTGTCTTGTAGCTTTAGTAGGAGATGCTGTGGATTCTCGTTAATTACAACGCAGTCAACTTTGTAAATTCAAAGTAATCCTTTAGACCAGAGGTACGTCGACCGCGGGGGCAATGCTGGTAGATCACGAGTCATTAATAATAAAAAAAAAATCCAGCTCCGTTAAAATAGACAAAACAGGTTTTGATCCCTCCCCCCTTGGCCTCCCTGCCACTTAATTCAGGAGTTTACTTGATTGACAGAAAAAGAGACCTATCGCTTTCCAGTCTGTTAACCCAGAATGCAAAGCGATACAAAATCAGTCAAGTGCCGGGAAAACTCAAATTAAGTTAAAGAGACAAACAAGAGACAAACAACAAAATGAGTGCGGGACCGAGCAGAAAGGGTGGAAGAATATTTGTTTGTGATGTCACATTCAAAGGTTATTTGCCTTATTTGTAAAGCAAGCGTCGCTCTGCCAAAGGTAACGTGGAGAGGCATTATCGGAGTGTTCACAAGGCATATGACAGCGACTTCCCTCCGAGTAGCGAGTTGAGAAAGGTCAGGTATTATTGCTACACAAACATTATCTGGCAGTCTTAGTGTCGCCAACTCGTTTCTAACATGCAAAAACACAAACAAATGCGTCTATGGTCTCCCCCGTCTGTGTGCGAGGGGGCGGGGCAGTTTACACACACTCGGCTGCTACATGCAGCAACACGGAGGAGATGGCGGAGAGAAGCGCTCCAAGGTGTGGTTAAATGTTACCCGTCTTGAGGTGGACAATGCTCCTTGCCAAGAGTGTTTAGCATGTAAGGGCGGTAACACGAGCAATTTGTCTAAACATTTAGCAAAAGTGCTCCACATTCAGACGGAGGAATGTTGGGTTCTACTGTCTTTCTAGTAGCTCTGTAGCCCCATCCACGAGTAACGTTTCCACGTCAGGTGTTATGTATGCTAGCAGCAACACACGGAGTTAACTACATTATACAAACATGGGTTAATGATTAGAGGTAACTGAGTTACTCTTTATTTTGTTAAAGTTTCAGCTATTCTGTTTACAGTTCTGTCATCAGATTATTTAATACGATTTTGTTGTTTCTTTTGATGTGAAATATTATTTATTTTAAATAAAATGCAATGTTAATTGTGTTCACAATTTGTTAAGTTAATTTAATAATATATGTATTTTTCAATCAAGTATTCATCTTTATTGTCTTCATTGTTAGTTTCCACATGCCTAAAACAACCTCAAGCTAAATCTAAAAGTTGATGGCTAAATCAGAGCGTTTGAGAAATTGTGCAAGGCATACAGTAATAGTCCGAATAGTCAATTAATCGTTTCATTAATCGATAGATTAATCGATTATCAAATGAGTCGTTTGTTGCAGGCAGCCCTATTGTAGTTATCCCATGTATAAATAAAACGTGTTATTCAGCAACCCTTGCAATTTGGGATTTTATTTTTGGTTGGTAGACCTCGGTGAGCTGGTCATTTCAAAAGTAGCTCCCCAGCCAAAAAAGTGTGCACCCCTGGTCTAGATATACAGATACTAAAGATAGGCATGTACTTGCTTTGAAGCAGAACACAGGGG
>NW_011360262.1:0-1598 GCF_000735185.1 Notothenia coriiceps | reverse complement strand
CCATATCTTCCCTTCTAAAAGGGTTAAATTAATAATCTTTTTTCTCAAAGTAATGATAAACCTGTGAGTTGGATGTAGAAAAGTCAGAATCAATATAGATGTTTTTTATTTTAAAGAAAATTCAGATTGAACATGGTAAAAAACTTTAAATTATAGTGTCCGTCAAAAACATATTTTGTACTTATCGTGAAAACTAACCTTGGATGATGGGTTAGTAGACTAAAAGCTTTAGGAATGCAAAGTACATCATAAGTACCCTGTATCAAGATTGATGCAAAACAAGTGATATTTGACCTTTTCAGACAGATTTAGCAAAGAAAACCTCTTCTCGGGCCATTTGGGTGGCCCCCCTTCTTCGATTTTGACATGTGACATCTCTTTCTGACCGTTAGAGCCAATAGAATCGAAGGTGTCGTCTTCGTGCATTCAATGAAGCTACAGAGCGTAGGAATGGCCTGCTCTACTATTTTAAAACGGAATTGCAGTTTTATTGCTTATAGATTATCTACACCCTCCAGAAAAACGCGGGCAAAAATCCTTGATTATTCGATTAAACATGCAGGGTTTTTATGTGATTTTATGCGGTGAAATTGCGGGAAGTTGCGAAATATATATATTTTTTAAAGGCTACTCACTTCGTTTCTTGTAGCCCTCGAAAGGGTTTTGGAGGTTGATGCCTCGGTGAACGTGAGTTGTTTGGCTTTCTTGTCCGCAGCAGCAGAAAGCATTTTCGAATGTTTGAATGAATCAAAGTGGGTCGTCACCGTCGACTTTCTCTTATGCTCCAACACACAGTTGCACGGGGTGCAGAATAGTTTCCCCCCACTTTCGTGAAAGACATCGGGGTACTGCTTTGCCCGGTCTTTAGCAGAAATTTTCGACGTGTGAGTTCCACACGTTCACTCTACGGTGTTGTTTACCTTCTGTGATGCGCGAGCTGATGACGTTGCGTCATCATCATCACAACTTCACGTCAAGACGAGTTAACTTTTTTTCCCCTCAACTTTTTGTGGAAAAATGCGGGGATTATGCGGCCTTTTGATAAATATGCGGCCTTTTGATAAATATGCGGCCTTTTAAAAATCTGCGCCATTTTTCTGATTATGCGGTAAATTCTGCAATCGCAGAATCTCGTTTTTCTGGAGGGTCTAATTATCAGAACATTTCAAAGGGGACACAGTCACATTGGATATTAACCTATGGATTAACTACATCATCGTTGTTATCGTTTTAATGCCATTGAAGACCAGTTTAGACCAGACAAAGGTAAGCCATGTTAGCGTTGTGGGCTACCTAGTGTCCACTTGTTTTGATTTACGTTTTTGTTGATAACGTCGTGAGTGTGTATCTTTCAGTGTTGAGGTGGGCACCGTTCGATTCTGTGTCTTTACGATCATAAACGATGTGTTGGATGTGCAGCTAGGATAAGTAATAAGGGAGCTAGGAGTGATTTTCGGTGCAGTAATAGGTTAGCATTTTTCACTCGGGGGCTAATCCAGAGGCTCACTGTTAGCATTGTGTGTTTTTTTTGAAAAAAGAAATGAAAAAGATCAGTTAAATTAGTTTTTTCCCGTTATATGGATATCAAATATTCATAG
>NW_011360261.1:0-14233 GCF_000735185.1 Notothenia coriiceps | reverse complement strand
GAGAGCCACCTACAGACGAGTTGCAGTGGAGTTTCCGAGTTGGTAAAAAAAAAAAAAAAAACTAACTGTTCTGACCTTGACGAAAAGGAAGCGCCCTTTTTTTCTAACCAGGGTGGGAACTGATTTTTAACGTTGTAGCCGTCGGAGATAACAAAGGGGCTGAGTTTGACGTTCCTTAGACCCACACTAGGATCTGTCTCGTTTGACAGGGAAAGTGGACGTTTGGTAGCGACGTTGTTGGGCGACGACATTTCTATGTGATAATGTGTAGTCCTCCTATGCAGCGGTCGATGGGCCTTTTCGCTGCGTCCAAGACCAGTCACGAAAGGCATGGTAGGGAGTGCGGATCTGACGTTGAGGTAGGACCGACAGATCCGGCGGGATGGACGTACACGGTAGGGCTGGAGACGCCGAGTAGGTCTTTACGTCGCCGGGCAGACAGAAGTTGGAAAGGATTAAAGGGTCTGGACTCGCGCCGAGGAGGCGAGGGGGGAAGTGGACCGAGCCGCCATTGAGATCTTAGGTGGAAGTTCTGTCGACCATCGAACGCATAGGTACGACGCTTTCCTAGACCGGGAAGCATGGTGAGCGTCCTGTACCAATTGCGCAGTATGGGTTGCGCACCGTGCGCGAGACGTAGTCGGTTGTTGCCAGCACGTGAGTGGACGTTCCCCTGTTCGAGGGTAGTCGTTGTTTGAGCACCCAAACGATAGGACCGAGGTTTTTACCAGCCCTACTCGAGGGGTAACTTTAGTCCTGCGTCTTTCGAATCGTGTAGAGCGCCCGCGTCTGACTTTTGAGTAGAGAAAGCTGAGGTAACTCCGGTGATGGGCGGGTAATGAGAGTGGTGTGTGAATAGTATGATTATTTCTGCGGAATAGATTTTCGGTCACTCATGTGAACTTTATAAAGAATCGATACTTTGCGACTACATGGAATGTTAAGCGAGAAGAGTTGAAGACATAAGACAACCAGCTGTTGGCGTGGAATAACATTCAGGAAACTATTTTCGCAGGGTCGATTGTTACGTTACAATGTAGGCCTGGAATAACATGTCCACCTATACTGAACTAGAAAAGACCACTGGAGCTTTTAACGTGCTACGTATTCAATAGAGACGGCACAAACAGTATTTTGATTGTTGCGTAGTATATGGGTGTTAGTCGGGTTGTACTACGTTTGAATTCGTCAAAGTCCTTGTAAGACTTAAAAAAGTCGTAGGTTAGAGGGTTACAAGAGGAATTCCAAAATCTTTTAGAGGTACACCTTTTGTTGTTTACTACAGTAAGGGTAAGAACCTACCCTCCGCGCCTTCTGTATTCACATTTGTGTCTCTACCGTCCAGGATATTCTTGCAGTTGCCGTCCTACGAATGGAGCGGGGCCTAGACACAAGTTACTCATAATGTGCAAACTAAATAAGTCAATTTACTGGTCACGGACTAAAAAAAAAAATAGACCAACCACTCATTGTACCGACGGCCCCGAGGAGCTAGTGGTATAACTTGCTGTAGAGGAAGTCACTCACTCGGACACGGAAAGCATCGGCGGTGACACCATGTGTTATCTCAAGAAGTCGGTGAAAAGAGGGGGTACGAAGGAGAGTAAACCGAAAAGGATTGAGTACGAGGTTTGTGTTTTCTGTTGAGATTTTAAAGAGAACTAACTTCATCTTTAACGAACAGTCCGAAAATCCTGGGACAAGTAAGTGGTTAAAGGGAGGAATTCCACAAGAAGACAATGTCACTACTAATTTCCCTCCTTGTTAATCAGAGTCGAAGTTGAGACGTTGGTCGGTGACCACTTCGGGACTAAGTTTAGACTCTTATGGGGGGACTCGTCTTTTCGTCACGAGTCCAGACTGACTCACATTTCACTCCTTATTTAAATTAACCTATCGTTAGTCAGAAATCAAACTAAATAACATTACTTAGATTTTCCCGTCTTTATATAAGTCTGTATTAGTAGTTCTACGTTAAAAAAGACGAAAAATTTAATGTTGAATATATAATGGTTTATACACGACTGAATCAATGGAATGTACAACATTATATTATGGCATTGTCTCCTTCCTTTTCGTTTAACACAAAAAATCATATTAAAATCAAAACGATCAAGTCATGCGTAGAGTGACTATACGAATAAAAATTAATTTTCCCACTAAGATTCCTAATCATACCATGAGGGTATTTCACACCCGTCTGCGATTCTCGTGTCGTCGTAGAGGACCCAAAGTTAGGATGTAGGTTTGTCGCTTGCGAGCTTTTAATAAAGGGCGTTTAGGGGATATACCTAAAAGGTCACTTGGGAAGTCAGTCACCTGCCCGGCACCGAGTCAGTCATCCCCCGGGATAATTTTCGTCCCAAAGTAGGAGTTAGATTAGAGACTAGTGTATAAGGATACGTGTACAAAACTGACTCCATGTGGAATCGGTTATGATTTAACATTTTTTATTATTATATGATATATTGGTTCCATTTTCATCGTCTTTTCATAACCGTACGGTTTATATGAATGACCACGGTGTCTCTTTTCATGAGTAATACCGTGATACTGGCGTTAAGGTCTTAACATAAATAAATTAATTGGCCAAATACTAATAATACAAAATCTCACAAAGGGTGTCGACCAATTAAATCTCGATTAAACTTAACGAAACATTAATACGACCCGACCAACAAAATTGAAATAGGTGTTTTCAGTAAATTATTTTAACTAATTATAAACATAATATAATATTAATGATTGTACGCAAGGTTTTGGGGTTTATTGTGTCTACTTGTCGAAACTGTAGTAATACCATAGCACGTTCTGGAAAATTTCGAGAAAGGTGTAGCGTAATGACGAGGACACCAGTCACAAGCCAAAATGAGGGTCGGTTTCCCAACCTGTTGTGCCCCGCATGGTGAGGTCGAAATCAAATCCTAATACGAAATACGAATACAAAATTTCAACTTTGAAGGAGGTGATCGTTTCAATCCAATAAGTTTGCGATTTTTCTCTTTTGTGTCGTTTGAATGTATTTTGTATTGTGGGCTTTCAGACAGGGGGTGGTATTTGTCGTATAAATTTCTCCGTTGTGACCCCCAAAAAACGTCCAATGCTCTGTGGTCACTATTTACAACACTTTTCCTCTTATGTGTTAAAAGGGTTTTATATGTCTTTATATGGGATGCACTCGTAGCACCCCGGCGCAAAATTCATTTTTCTGTATAAAGTGAAGGCGTATTTTTTCGGAGGCGTGCACTCGGAGGGCCCGCACACTGCCATTGTAACCCCCCTTATCCCCCTCTCGCCAGGGCCAGATTGCCCATACTTATTTGTACCTAGTCGTTACGATCAAAATATGTCGGTCTTTCTCCAAACTTTATATATAGCTTACTCATACTATATTTAATACTCGGACGACTCCGCAGGTTCTCTGGTCCTCCCGTCGGGTTCCTAATCTTTTTTATTGGCCGGGGGGTAAAGCCTCTCTTTACCTCGAAACCACCACACCTCTTGGTCACTCTTTGTCTCCGTCACACGAACCACTCACTGGCCGCAATCCCCGTTACAATCAATTGCAGTGTAGATGTTGTAAACATTATGCAATCCGTTACGTAGTATAAGTCCGATATTCGATTTCCATCATAGACTATTTATATCAATTCGCAAAATGGACCCGTCCTGACAACTATCGACTAGGTACTTGTGCTTTGATTACCGCGTTCATAGTCGGGCATAGCAGCGCAATGCGATTTACGCTTGAGTGTGTGGATGCACGACACATCGGCCTCCCCTCTTGCGCTCTATGCCCGACTATGACGCTAGACCTACGCCTCTTTTCCAACACCTCGGGGGGGCAACTATACCGGCAACATTTACCGAACTACTTTCGTCACACACATCAGCCCTCCCACGTGGTCGACTAACGTCGTCCACTTGCACTCCAACTCGCGCCCCTTCGGGTCCTCACGTCCGGTGGTGCGTGTCGTGTTTGTTTGTGTCTGCCCCTTGTTGTTTGTGTTTCCTCTCGGCCCGCCTCGTCATGTCGGTGGTGGTCGCATCGGGATTACGTATGAGGTGTGATCAGAACCCGCCACGGCACTGGCCCTCCCCTGCTCTCTCCGTGCTTCCACCCTCTCTCTACATTATGCCAACGAACTATTTCGACACCTCTCGCCTTCCTACACGACGTCCCTCCCTCGTGTTGCGTCGGGTCCTTGCTTGCGATTTCCAGCCGCCATAGGAAAACGGCGCACTCCCTTTTGACACCTGAGCTACCCGCGGACTATCCAACATCAAACACGTTGGACCCGTGTTGTGTTCGAGTCGAGTACTATGTCTACTACTTTACGTTACAATTTGTTGATGGCTTTTATGGTCGAGTGACTTAGTGTTGCGCGACGTTATGGTTTTGATGTTTTGATCGATGCGAGCGTCTAACCCGTTCTCTTGCTCAGCTCTTTCAAGTCGAGGGGGGTACACTAGCATTATACTGCGCAACTGCATTACTCGCAATTTTTTTTACCTTTTTTTCCGTCAAATTTCATCACGTCTCGAGTTTTCGCCCCGAGGGTAAAGGTGACTTAAGCGACGCGAATACAGAACATTTTGTATACTTTTAGGACGTAATTGTAAAAATTAAACATTAAAAGTCCGTTCAATTCGTATTTACATCATTTTTTTTTTTTTTTGGACCCGCGTTCAACCGAGAAATTTTGGTTCTTGTGACGGTGCGCCGGGGACGGGCAACACCGGGACACCGCTATTTTTGTACTGACTGTTTGTAAAGTCACCGGGAAAAATTCTACCGACTGGCAAGGGCAGTACGGTTTACTAGGGTTCCCTTTGTTTTATAACCTTGCGTTCCAAGGGAGGGGTGACTCTTGGATCAAAAACCGTTACTGTAGACGGTGTTGATTTCGGTCATATGAAATTACCGAAGTACAACTTTATTTTATTTATCTTTTATTTACTTATTTGTTGGGGTTTTTAATTGAGGGCGTGTTCAGTCACATTGACATTGGACCGACTACATAAGTTCAATTCACGCGGAAATTAGTAAATAAAATTAGTTATAAAGTCCGTTCACAATATAAAACGATTTTTAGTTGATTAAGGTAACGAGAAATATCAGTATTTATTTCCGTCTAAAATATATTTTTTTTTTTTTCCGGGAAAACGTTTTTCGTGACTAGGTGCGCCGAGGAGTACTGCCGTACTAAGTAAACGACTCGACAGCCGTGTGATGTTGAGCTAAAATTCGTCTGGATACAACATTTTAAATTTAAATCTTACTTCCAAATTGTTAACAGATGTATAATTCTCCTTTATTTATTTCAGTTAATTCTCTTTGTCTTTTCTTCTTAAGTTCTGTCAACTTATGTTTATTACAACGTAGGACTGAGTATGTTCGCCATTTTTGAGTTGGTTGTATCATCTGTCCAATAACTAATAGACTATATGTGACTTAAATACGTGGGAATGGTAACGGAGGTGTGAAGACTGGTGATGGTCAAGCGTCACTACAGTCGTCGCCACACATACGAGCAACTCGACTTTGGTGGCACCCAGACACACAAAAGCGTGACCGGGTAGTGGGTCGCCCACCTTCGTGTAGTACCCCTTAGAGGTTTGTCTAAGTTCAAACCCTTCGAACCATTTTCGTTTAGACAAGCAGAGATACGTGCGACGACCTGGGTCTCTGAGCGGGGAAAGGACAGAATTAATTGGGTGTCGTCAGCGTAGCAGTGGTAGGAAAAACCATGCGGGCTAATGACAGACCCGAGCGAGTTTGTGTACAGGGAGAAGAGGAGGGGACCGAGAAGAGAGCCCTGAGGGACCCCTGTAGTTACTTGACAAGGGTCGGACTCGGACCCTCTCCAAGTTACCCTGTAGGTGCGGTCTTTGAGGTATGAGGTGAGGAGGGAAAGTGCAGAGCCTGAAACTCCAAGTTCTTGGAGAGTGCAAAGGAGGATCTGATGATTCACCGGGTCGAATGCAGCAGACAGGTCCAGAAAGATGATGACAGAGGAGAGGGAGGCTGCTTTAGCAGTGTGCAGTTCCTCAGTGACAGCAAGGTCGATAACGTATTTATCTTGACAGTCCGACTTGTGGAGTTCCCCAAGGATAGATTTTAGGGCCGCTACTTTTTGATCTCAATATTATATCAACTTGGCAGTGTCATCAGGAGGCCCACCATCTCTTTCCATACCTATGCAGATGACACACATCTTTCAGTTGGCTTGTAAATTACGCAAACAATTGATTCCTAACCTCCTAAGTCTAACTAATGTTGGTCAGTGAATCTCAAGAACAGCTGACCAGACCAGAGAAAGCAAGGAAGTTAGAGATAAAGTCATAGACATGCACATATTTGGAAAAAGCGACACAATATTATCCAAGCCTTTGAATATCCCAGTGAGCACTATTCGATCAATAAGCTGGAAATAGAAGCATGACATCCGCCAGGAATTGCCCAGGTCCCTCCAAACTTTTTGTAACTAAATCAACTACCCAGTACGGACACCTTTATTGCCCTTATTTAAATCATAAGGGTCTAAAAGCTGAATCAAGTTATTTTCCCTATCCAATCAGTTCACTGACCTGAGAGCGGGAGATTGGAGGCGGGGCTTAAGGAAAACTCAAGTGCGCATGCTCCATGGGCCCAGATACGGGTTATTTTGCTCTTGTGTCAGGCCATTTTGGCTTCATGCACCACTGAGCAACAACGGGGGTACCGCCTCCAACACTGTCAGGTTCTATTTATTCATCCATGCAAAAACATACTCAATAATTGTTATTATACAGGGACACATTTCCTGACTCAAAGTACTTCAAAAGATATAATCAGTACATTATATTTAGCTGCTTTTATCCAAAGCGACTTCAAAATAACCTCTACTGAGAGTAATTTGGGGGTTCAGTAGCTTGCTAAGGACACTACATGTTGACTGCAGGGGCTGGGGATTGAACCACTGACCCTTCAATTGATAGATGACCAATCACACCCTGAGCCAAGCCCAATAAATCAAAAATGTACTTGTACGTAAAGCGGGGCACACAGAGTTTTCACCTGACTCTGCAGTTCTGCGTTAGCGAGCAGCTGGTGAACAAAGATAAGCATTAAGAAGCTAAAAAAATGTAAGTAGCATCCTACCTGGCAACCCTTTTGCCCATTTGACCACTTTGACCAGCTGCCTCTCTCCCAGCTCGTTGAGGCTGGTGAGCAGGGTGGCAGCGGAGTCTGGCTGCCCGTAGTCGTGCCCTGCGTTCACCACCTCCGGTTCGATGGACTCCAGGATGTTGAGGAAGACCATCTGGGAGTTGTAGCTCAGGCCTGAAGTAGGAGCGGGGTTCTGGATGACCTCTGAGTGTTCCTGAATAGGATGATCCTCTTCTTGGTTTTTCTGTTGTCCAATCTTCTTTAGTTTACGTGCTACAAACAAAATCATGAAATCGATCAAGAAACAGTTAAGTTATTATTATCAGGTATATGCTACTTTGTCAAACAATTAGCTCATAAGCAATGTGACCTGGTTTTTAAACTCCAATTCACAAGGTGTTTTGCAAATGAAAATGTAACAAATTGCACATTTGATTGAATTTAAATCCAGCTGTTGTAACTGTATAGACTGCTTGAAGCCAGAATGGCTTTTTATGCCATTGACTGTAAGAAATCCATACTGCCTAACTGGGACAATTACAGTAAAAGGTTGTTTGTACAATGACAAGCTCTGGTGTTATCAGAGGAGTTTCATTTAAAAAAAAAAAAAACACAATCACAGTCATAGATACCAGTACAATTAATATATTCATCAGCACTGAACTTTTAATCAAAAATCAAAGTACTTCTTCTCAGCTGGTTCTCATTGCTGAAAAACACAATGTAAATATACAGTATACATATTTTGAGCAGTTATTTTGTCGGTTGAACATAGGAAACTGTGCAGCTAAAAATACTGTGCTGAGTTTTCATTGAATTCCACTTTCCAATCATCTGTTGGAAATGTCTCATAATGCATCTGCGGGTTTTAAGTAACCTTCAAGAGAAATATCAATTTTACCGAACAATAGCCAGACTGATATACTAATACCGTCAAATATATTGAATTATATTCCATTTGAAAGAGAACTCTCTGAACAGATGAGTCTCATCTGGAGGAAAGGCATGTGCTCATGAATGAGAGTTCGCTGTTGATGTATACTTGGAAATTAGCCCCTCTTATTACATCGTCGCCCAGGGAGGTTTTGCAGTTTTAAAAATACCGTTTTTTTTCTTGAACCATTCATCTCAATAATCATGCATATTAACATTACATTTGTATTCCTCATGCACTGCAGAGCAAATAAGTATCAAGAGACAACAAATGCCAAATACTGAAACAAATCTGCTGCCCCCTTGAGTAATGATAAATCTGTAATTTATAACCCCACAAATGCGATTAGTCTTAAGGAAACTGCTAAATGTTAGAACCCACAAACCATTGGCGTTTACATATTTTGGTTAAACCATTGGATTATGCCAATATCTCTGTAAACGTAAAACATCGTTGCTGTTATAAACGGTTCTCTCTGAGGCTGACAGATTTTCTTTCATTCCTACCCCATTCACCTCGAGTACGTATCACAGTATGTGTTGTACAATATCCCTTACATAGTGAGCAGTTCTGGACTGTGCTGATAACTACACGATGGGTTCAAAATGTCTGTTCGCATTTTAAAACTTCATTGTGCACCATCATGTCAACAGCTTAATTTCACTGTTAAATTAAAGGTCTCCTATTATACTATTTGTAGTCATATATTATAGGTGTTTTGCTCAGAATACCAAACAGATCACCCATTCTAGCCATGCATCATACCCCTCTACTTCAGCCCTTTAGAGAAGTGCTGATTCTGGGTCTGTAGCTTAATGCATGTTTATGCAGGAGAATTCTACCCAGATTCTCAGCTAAATCAGAATCAGAATACTTAGTCCCACAGAGGGGAAATGTACGTTGTTACAGCAGAAAAAGAGCCAAACTTAATGTTACGTAGAAAATGCTGCCGTGATGAAACGCCATATGATGTTCCAAACCTAATCAAGGATTACTTCTGAAACAGTATGGAGCTCAAATGCTTTTTTTCTTGCGGGTTTACCACAAGGACAGTACCTTTTTATATCCGGCTTTTTTACTCATACTCTCTCCAGTGCAGGTTAGCTCTGAGTGTTAGCGACGCTTGCTAATGTAAACACAGACCATATTAATTCCAAAACATGTCGCGCATTGTTTCTGATAGCGACGTTTCTGATGGGCCGTGGGCGTAAAGCCAGCCAATATTTTAGCAATGTTGTCATGACCGCAGCAAATCTGGATCAGGTCCGTTGTAGCCCCATTTTTAGAGATGTGGATGAGGAAAAAAAGAGAGAGGGTTGTATTTACTGACACTTTGTGAGTCTCCTTTCACACCGGGGATACATATTTATGTATAAAAGACATTAAAAAGTGCATTTTGCATAATAGGGGACCTTTAAGTCTCTCCTGGAAGCAATGGGAGCAAGGTATTAGAGGGGTATAGTGTCATGTACATTAGGTACTGAATCAGAAAATAATAATTGAACAGCACCCAAATAAATGTGGTTCTTAAAAGTCTGGACTAAGACCAACAAATAACTGTTTTATTATCTTTAAGTGGTGGGGGGTGGCTCGTGTGTCCGGTCAGTGTGTGTGTTATCCGTCTGTTTGCCTTGATGATCTCACATAGTACGGGACCCTTCAGCCAAATCTCTTTGTGCATATTTATGATTGTATGCTCAAAGACCTAATGCTCTACTTTGTTTGGAAGGTGAATCTGCTCTCTACCGAGTACACTTTTATACAGATACAAGTTACAAGTTATAGAGTTGCCAACAGTTAAACTTTAACTAAGCGTGTTTTTTTTTCATTACGGCTCTACCAGAGATTGAGTAACAGACAAATATAAATGTGTCTTTTTGCCCAACGCATTGAAGAACTAACATGTATTCTGGTCACTAGCTTTTAACCTAGGGACAGTCTCCACAGACATAATAAATCTTTAAAGAGGCCATATTGTGCTTTCTGTGGTGTTCCCTTTCATGTAGTGTGTTTTTATATATGTGTGCATGTAAGTGGTCTGCAAAGGCTAAAACCTAAAGTTTCCTCCAGAGGAAGTTTCACTCTTAATTTCTTATCAATTATATAAACGTTGAGTGACCGTAAAAAGCAGTGCCCTTTCCTCTCAGCTTCTGTGTAGAGAATGTTTCATTAAAACTGCAGCCTGGCTTTGCAGTTCAGCTGGATACATATCAAATATTGCCATTTATAGAAACAACTTAAGTCTTTCTCATAAACAGCCGGGTTGAAAGACAATTGCAGATTATATATGAAAGATAATTGGCAAGTCTCACATTTTCCAAGTCTGAGCCAACGACAAACATTTGAAATAAAAATGGTTAATTAAAAACTCCGGCTTGGGATTCTTAACTGTGACACAGACAGGTTCCTGACCTTTGTAGAGTGCAGAGTAAATAGATTGGGTTGAGCTCACCTTAAAATCCCCAGGCTTGAGTTGAAGCCAATACAAACGGGAGATTGACATTCAAACGATTCAAGCGCGGCATTTGCTGCAATCACAAATTACATTCAGACAAATTAATTCAAAGGTAATGTCCACTGTGGTCATGGCTGTATCCACCATTGAGGTCACCGAGGTCCGGACCTCGGTAATTTTTTTCGAGCTGTGTATTTAACAAAACTTGTGAAATAATACTAAACGGGGTATTTTGTAGTACTTCCATTTACTGCCGATGGGGGCGCTGCATAACTACTTAGCCTCGATTAAAGCAAACAGAAGAAGACGACATGTATCAACAAACCACCGCAGCCCGGGCCCTTTCTCATTTCATCAAATCCCCCTCCTCGACCCTCCGGTAGTGACCCGGATATGAATTTCAGCGCGCCATGTTGAAGGACATCTCATTTCTCGAAATGCACTTTGAAGACCGAGGATCGAGCGTCGAGGAGGCTCTCTGGAGGAGCTATAACCGAGGATACACTGATGGGTCCTCCATGGCTCCTTCGCGGATGCATTTCCGGGAACAGAGATGTTTCAAAGAGTCGTGACGCACGGCCGGACTTATCTCAGCCAATGACAGCCAGAGGTCGCGTTAACCGAATATATTTCGTCTATGATGGATTTTTTTTAACAATGACGGAAAAATCTGAACACCAGGGCAGTGCGGCTGCGGTGTTATGCCGTTATGTCGTTTCCAGACCTAACTTTGCCGTACAAATCATTGAAATGTCTGGGAGTTTTTGCTTTACGCTGTTGCGTGCTCCCGCGAGGTGCAGTGGGCATGCATAACACCGGTGTTGTGCCAAATTATGCACTCCCGGCGTGAAATGCNATTGCAGTAAATATATGTGCTGCGTGATTACTGTTCAACTATACCTCTGTTTTTATTCTTTCATGTGTGGGTACTAAATGGCTACAAACATTGTGGAGAAATTATTCTCCACAATGTTTGTAGCCATTTAGTACCCACACATGAAAGAATAAAAACAGAGGTATAGTTGAACAGTAATCACGCAGCACATATATTTACTGCAATGAAAACACACACATTTGCCCTAAGCATGTGTAACGCACCCTCTTCTTTTATGAGGGAAACATTCCTGAGTTTTGGAGCTATCCCCAAATAAGGATGTCCCCTGCTCACATCCCTCTCTAAACACAAAGACTTCACCTCAATATATTGGGGAGGAAAAATATACTTTGTCCCTTCAAATTTAACACACATGAATATATATAAGGTGACATTAAAATGAATATACCAGATTGAACTTTCCTACCATAACACGTTACTTTAATCCTTCAAATAATTCAAATAATACTTCAGCCGTCAAAGCCTGCAGCCTGCACTCATTCCCTGCCGGATCGCTGGCGTGAACGGTTTGTTGCGTGCCGCTCTAGCTTTTTACCATTCTTTGACAACTTTGCCTGCTTTTGCCTCACACTCATTTTTATGTCTCTCCCAGGAGGAATCCAAAGCCTTCCACACTCCCAAGACCAGCCAGGCCTCTCCACCCTGGAACAACTGTTTCCCACTGCTGCCATAACCAACCTCCACTCCCAGCTCCCCTTTTCTAATAAACAAGCTACTTTCACCAGCTGATTCCGATTCATCCTTTTACATATGTTATTAGTCAAATTCCAATAGTTAAGTAAACTATCAAACTATCAAAATCATCCTAATGACCACAGTGGTCAGTCCACTTACCCAGGAATTTTGAATTGAACAATTACAGGAATATTATGTCTTTATGTTCTAACAATGTAAAAATATGTTCGTAAATTGTTACCACAGAACATTTGCATAATGTTTTAAACATAAAGCATGTTATCCTTCTCTAAAATAATAACATTCTGTCAACATAAACAAATCTAACTTGCAGCTGAAAACATTTTAAGAACAGTAGGGCATTATGTTCTACCAATGTTATCAAAAACATTTTAAGAAGGTTATCACCAAATATTTTTAGAATGTTTTTAGAGAACGTTATCCTACCTTTCAGAAGAACGTTCTGGGAACCAAAATAAACTTCCAGCTGAAAACTTTACTAGAACAATGAATGTAACATTCTCAGAATGTTTTTAGAACCAACAATTTCTAGCTGGGCCCCCTGTCATGTGTTGTCTGCCGGATACGCCAAGGGTTCAAATGCAAATCACAAAATATTAGAGAAACTTAGTTGTTTTAAGTTTGTTAGCTTGCCAGCTAGATTAATATGCTAACCTACGTTTGCTTGTTGTTCAGTGTAATATGCAAACCTACTATGAACAACAGCTAGTGGTTCATATTAGGCTGGCAAGAACATGTTTACAATTGCTGCTTTCGACACAGTGAATCATCAGATCTTGATTCGCATCCTCCTTCGCATCGGATCCTCCTTTGCACTCTCCAAGAACTTGGAGTTTCAGGCTCTGCACTTTCCCTCCTCACCTCATACCTCAAAGACCGCACCTACAGGGTTACTTGGAGAGGGTCGGAGTCCGACCCTTGTCAATTAACTACAGGGGCCCCTCAGGGCTCTGTTCTCGGTCCCCTCCTCTTCTCCCTGTACACAAACTCGCTCGGATCAGTCCGCAGCCCGCATGGCTTTTCATACCACTGTTACGCTGACGACACCCAATTAATTCTGTCCTTTCCCCGCTCAGAGACCCAGGTCGTCGCACGTATCTCTGCTTGTCTAGCGGACATCTCTCGGTGGATGTCTGCTCACCACCTCAAGCTCAACCTTGACAAGACTGAACTGCTTTTCCTTCTGGAAAAAAGATTGTCCCACTCTTGACCTAAAAATCAACATCGGCACCTTTATTGTTTCCCCGACTCAGACTGCAAGGAATCTGGGTGTGATCCTAGACAACAAACTGTCCTTCACTGCAAACATCGCTGCTACAACCCGCTGCTGCAGATACAGGCTTTACAACATCAGGAGGATACGTCCCCAGCTGACCCGGAAAGCGACGCAGGTTCTGGTCCAGGCTCTCGTCATCTCACGCCTAGACTACTGCAACTCCCTCCTGGCTGGTCTACCTGCATGTGCCATCCGACCTCTGCAGCTCATCCAGAATGCAACGGCTCGTCTGGTCTTCAACCTTCCAAAAATGTCCCACACCACGCCGCTCCTCCGCTCCCTTCACTGGCTTCCGGTAACTAGAATCCACTTCAAGACAATGGTACTTGCGTACCATTCTGCGAATGGATCTGGCCCTTCCTATATCCAGGACATGGTTAAACTGTACACGCCAGCACGTGCACTCCGCTCTGCATCGGCCAAACGGCTCGCTGCACCAGCACTGCGAGGGGGACCCAAGTTCCCATCAGCAAAAACACGTGGGTTTGCTATCCTGGCTCCAAAATGGTGGAATGAGCTCCCCATTGAAATCAGGACAGCAGAAAGCTTACACATCTTCCGGCGCAGACTGAAAACTCATCTCTTTCGACTCCACTTCGAGCGATAGAATTACTAACAAAGAATTGCTAACAAAGCACTTATATACTAATAAAGGACTGGCTTATCTAAAATCAGTTGAGTAGCACTTGAAATGTTTTAGCTCTATGAAACCTGATGTACTTATATGATTCTGTTTTCTTCAAGTTTGTATCTTGTTGGTCGAATGCACTGTAAGTCGCTTTGGATAAAAGTGTCAGCTGAATGCAATGTAATGTAATGTAGTCGCA
>NW_011360260.1:6531-24856 GCF_000735185.1 Notothenia coriiceps | reverse complement strand
GTCAGACATTATACGATTTAAAATAAAATCAATAATTGTGGCTTGATATTGACTAAGAACATGTTTTTATGAACCACACAGCTTCTGGTCTTCCTATAACACGTAATGCCGTACATACATTGCTTTTAAAATCGTGCTGTGCAACACGAAAAAAAGGGGAAAATCGTGTTGGTGAACACGAATCAATAGATTAAAAATCGTGTTGGTGAACACGAAATGCCATGAGACTGGGTTGTACATTTAGCATTATTAACAAACACAGAACTTTTACACTGACTGAGGATGCTGACGGTCGTGTGCTACGTGAAACCAAAAGTTGACACCTTGAGTTATTCCTTGGACCTAACAACGTTACAACATTATTATGTACGTAAACATTTGTCACAACATAGTGTGTTCACTTACTCCACCTAAAATGTACCTGGCCAACAAGTGAGCATAACTTACTCACATTTTTGCTCAGTTTCTGGTCTGTACCACATGCTTAGTTCAGTGTTGGGCATTCAGCATGAAGAGGATTTATCTTGTTTTTTTTCTCTTCTCTTCTTTTTTCACTTTCTTTTAGAATATGACACTGATGAGCCATGAACCATGAGACATTGAGTTCAAGGATGCTAGCGCCGTAAAGCTTAGAGGAGCTGCAAAGTCGGGTGTTAATTCTCCGTGGAAACATCAGTATGGGTGAAATCTCTATACTCAACTGATATAAAAAAAGTGATTATAGCAGTATGGAATATTCCTCCAGTCAATAATTTGGTTGAACACTTGCACATGTATGGATGAGTTTCAGGGTATACTGCCAGAACATGTGAACCTGATTTCAAAAAAAGATCCAGGTATATCTCTAGCAGAGGCTAACATTGTGACCACATCAGGAGCCTGCGGAGGCCACTGAGGTGTAACCGAGCGAATCTGAACGTTGAGCCTCTATTTGTCAGGGAGACAAAGGTCTGGTTTTCACAGCGAGGTCACAGTTGCATGGAGAAGAAAGCTGGACCCCGCCAGGTAAATAGGATGTCATTGTCCCACAACAAAAGCATAGTCTTAACCCTGTGACCTCATCAGCTTTGGGCAATGCTTCTCTATTCTCAGCCAGTCATCAGGAGAGGGAGACGGGCTCTTTGAAGACACTGCAGACACCACAGGTATCAGTTCCCCTGGGCCCGCTGAGGAACTTGCAGAACAGCACAAGCAACCTGTAGCAACATTGGTGTTTGCTTTAATGACCTTCATGATGCATAGAAACCCGAAACATGTGAAGAAAATTTATGTGCAGGGTTATGCTTTTATATGGAGATAATCAGATAATCTATACAGGTCAGAAACCATGCTGCTGGGAAAGCACTGTTTGATTTAAAATACACATTTTGAAGGTTGCACATGAAAAAGTGCACTGAGAAACTTTCATCTGCCGCCTGCTTCCTGTTCCTTTACTGACCCACATTTCCCTGAAAACCCATCAAAACGACTTTCAGAAAAATGCAGTATCACTTGTTCTGTGATCACGCTAATCTGAACGCTTTTGCAGATTGAGAGCTGCGAGTGCTCAAAGCAAAGGCAACTCAATCTTAGAATTTAAAAGGCTTTTTTCTTTGCCCCATACAGCCTGCAGCCAAATGGCACTTGTGTTCTGACACGGCACATAAACACACACAAAAGAAGTTATTAGCGTAGATGCAAATCAAATTACTAGCAGTGTAAACTGCTATTCCTCCCTGCACTTGGGCCTGTAATTACTCTGGCTTATAGGACTATAATGAATGCTAATGACACACTACTGCAAGGCCATCAGCCCAACACTTGTGTGAGGTTGGCTGATTTTCACTTAAGTTATGAGAGCCCATTTTAGTCCGTGTAGTTTTCCCTTCATTCCATACTCTGTGCAAGATTAAAGAGAACAATAATTTTGGTGAGGAACACTTGCCCGGAATTTGTTTCAGGAGCAATTCATTTAAAAATTAAAGTCCATAATTGGATGCAGTCAACCATATCATATATAAAGCATATTTTTGCATTTCAAAAGGGATTACAAATTCAACTACACAAAGAGTCCTTGTGGATGGGACAACAGCTGCACATGCCTCAGAACAAGAATCTGTCAGTGTTACTGAATCTCATTTCCTTTAATTAGTAATATGCATTTCCGCTGTTTGGGAATCCATATATATACAAATCCCTATACTTAAAATACAAAATATAGGTCAGCCTTAAAACTCACCGTCGTTCTTAAAAATATGTGGTCAGGATGTTTGGGTCCGACATTAACATGAAGGCACAACAATTATAAATATCATTTATTTTGCTTGGTTAAATAAACATAGTTGGCATAAAGCCAAATATGGGCCAAAACTAGTCAGGGTAGGACGTCACTTAGTCAATATCGATTTTGTGAATTTCTCAAACTTACACAGTACTGGACCAGGGTCAGATGAGGTTGCTCAGTTATCGTAAACATTATCAACACAGGGAGACATTTCCAAATGAATGCAGAATCTGTGGGCAACGGCATGATATTTTTGTAACAGAAGATTTCAGCTTCCATTTTGCAGTCCATGTTATATTGACCAATCACAATTAAGCGAGCTTTGATTGCATGCTAGTGAACAAACCCGCAAAAATGCAGCATCGCAGCCAATAAGATATTATGTAGTATGAAGAGGATTTTGCCTTTTTTCGTTTTAAATTAGCTTCTACATATATGATACATGTGAAAAGTCATATTGTAACTCAAACTCCATTTTCACATGCACAGACTGAGGCTGCAGTCGAATAGTCCGTTTTGCGTGCTACGGTGGCTGAGAGGTGCAATCGACAATTACAAAGTGTGACACACTTTAACAAAGCTTGAGACAAATTTACATTTTATAAAACAAATGTACATTTTATAAAACAAATTTACATTTTATAAAACAAAATTACATTAGCAAAACACTTTTACAAAAGAAAAAACGATTAACAATCACAAAAACAAATGAACAAGACGCGAAACACTTTTACAAAGCTAGGGACACATTTACAAGTGTCGAAACACTTTAACATTTCCCGAAACACTTTAACATTTCCCGAAACATTTTAACATTTGCCGAAACACTTTAACAAACTAGAGAATCAAACCGGAAAGGGAATGCCCATCATACCAGAAGTGACGTGCAAGTGATTGACACATGTGTGTGGCTATAACGAAGCAGCCTGCAGTCGCTCTTTAGCTGTCTAATGAAGGTAAACACAGCAAAGGCTGTGTGTAAAAGGCACAGCTCCACTTCCTACTTGGCGAACCTGTAACCTTCTCATGTGAACGAGAACGTATCTCTTGCGCAAGAGAAAGTATATCGTGATGAGCAAAACCATGTCACTTGGCCCAGGTGGTTTCCACAGAACGGACAAAACATGTTTAATGACCATAAAGGTCCATAGGTACTGGCGGTCTATCCGCCAAAACAAACTTAAGTTTGTGTCAATCACTTGCACGTCACTTCTGGTATGATGGGCATTCCCTTTCCGGTTTGATTCTCTAGTTTGTTAAAGTGTTTCGGCAAATGTTAAAAAAATGTTTCGGCAAATGTTAAAGTGTTTCGACACTTGTAAATGTGTCCCTAGCTTTGTAAAAGTGTTTCACGTCTTGTTAATTTGTTTTTGTTAATGTTAAATAATTCTTTCTTTCGTAAAAGTGTTTTGCTATAAAAAGTACATTTCTTTTATAAAATGTAAATTTGTCTCAAGCTTTGTCAAAGTGTTTCACACTTTGTAATTGTCGATTGCACCTCTCAGCCACCGTACCTAATGGAGTGAAATGACCCGGAAGTACCTGGGTGGCAGCCATGATAAGAGCCGTTCGAATTCTCTGGATAATAGGAAAGGAGGTTTGAAACTTCCTTTATAACCTCCTTTAGCTTAGGAAACACTGGATCTTCCTTTACGAAAGAAAATGAGAAAATGCTGCCCCACAATGCCTTGCGGCTGCAGCATTTAGGGCGAGGGAATATTCAGTCGTTCACGGAAACAACCGAATATGACGTAGAAATTATATCATGAAAGCTACGGTGCTTATTAAGCATTTTAAAACGTATGTGGTAACTGTTTTGAACGTTCATCAGTATTATAATCAAAAAGAGAAATATGAACGTTAGTTTTTACTGAAATGATCAAATAAAGTCAACATTTCACTGAGCTGTGTGGGGTTTGTTCAACCTTTAAAATATGTTTGAAAGGTGATATACACAGTGATAGATGTTAAGGACTAAAGTTTATAATAAATACATTTGTATTTATTTTAAGATATTTTCATACAATCATACGTATTGGGATCATTTGTATTAATGTGGACGACCATAAGTTTCACTTTCCTTTTTTATTTCAATTACAACCTTGTTCATGAAGAATCCTATCCACTACTCCTTAACCCTGTGACGTTTCACACAGAGGTCAAGGAATAGACGATAGGGTTAGACATTAGGAGCTGATTTTTGGACTATTCGACTGCAACCTGAGAGTCGATGAGTTCCTAAATACTTGTGTAAGTGCAGTGTCCATATTTCTGGGCAGCGTCAGAACTAATGTTTTTTCCATGTCTGGGTAAAGTTTAGCCTCAAACGATGTCAATCCAAGGTCTTCAGTCTCCTCACAGAGACACATTTGTGCAGGCTAAGGGTTTGTCAACTCAATGTAAGAAATAGAACTTAATTATTCCCAAATCTGTAGCATATGGTAATAGCAGCTAAAGCCAAGGCAGTTCAATAATAAAAGCTAAAATAATGTAATATAATTATAATGCTAAGAATAGCATTCAAAATGTCCAACACAATAGATGTACATTGTTGTTATGTTTATCAGAGTCACATAGAAAAATAATAGGAAGAGAAGAAATGTGTTTTCTTTACTTTAATATCGTGTTCATCTTCTTCTTCTTCTTTCGTGTAACGTTAGAGGTCCAACTCTGTGTCGTGTAGCCATGCCCGCATCTCTGGTCCTAGGTCGAAGAGGCTGGCTTCCGAGGGTGGTCTATATAAGGGGCAGATGGTGATATATATTATCGTGTTCATCATCCTGTGACCTCTTAGATGTATTGACTGTTGAGAAATATAATCCATTTTGTAACAGACAAAGTTGGCATTGTATAAAATCAATTAGTGGGAAGATTGAAAAAGCCATGAAACTCATGGATATTTGCAATATATTCAAGGTCTGAGAACACACCATGTTCTTATGCAGCATGTGTTCATGCCTCAACAGCACCTTAGTTTATCTTATTTATGCTTATTGAATGATATTGTAGATTTACTGACATATCAGCCTCAACCTGGATCTTTTCCCCACAAACAGAAGAGTGAGCTAAAGCTTCCCATCGGCCGCCTGAATAGGGAATTTCTGATGGCCTGAGCTAAAGGTCAGCAGAGCTGAAGAAATGCTGCAGTACGGAAAAACCAGGGCAGCAGAGTCTGTGTGGATGAGAAAGAGATAAGGACTGGAGGAAGTGGAGAGGACAAGGAGCAAGTGAGCATTCTGCATCACTGTGTGCTATAGTGGCATCAGAACCAGGAAGAACTGGGAGCTTAGTGTGAGTCTGTTACTAAGAGAAGGATCTTGAATCACCCTGAAAGTGTTTATTTCTTCACTCATCGGCTTGCTGCACATTATCCCACTTATTACATGGGTATGTACTAAATAAATACATGACTTGGGTCCAGTGGCGGTTCTACGGGGTGGCACGGGGTGGCAGCTGCCACCTCAAAAAATGCCTTGCCACCCCAGCTGCCACCCCAGTTGGCAGCTTTGTTTTGAAAGAAAAACTGTGGCTCATCGGACATTTATGAGAGAAAATCTCTAATGTCCGAGTGCAAGTGAATGCAGCACAAGACGCAAGCCTTGTAACCCCTCCCCCCCCCTGGCGCAAGCTTGGAAATATGATTGGCGGCGGTTTCATTTGAACGGGAGGACAGCACAAAACGAGAAGCATTTCGGATCCATGTAGACGGAAGAAATTAGGTATTTGCGGTCAGGGTATGGCTGGGGTAGGCTACAGCCATGCCAAGACATGGCTTAGCCCCACCTTAGCCCCACCTTGAAAAATGATGTTAAAGTAAGCAAAATAAAGTAAAGAAAAGTTGTGGCTCATCGGACATTTATGAGAGAAAATCTCTAATGTCCGAGTGCAAGTGAATGCAGCACAAGACGCGAGCCTTGTAACCCCTCCCCCCCCCCCCTGGCGCGAGCTTGGAAATATGATTGGCGGCGATTTCATTTGAACGGGAGGACAGCGCAAAACGAGAAGCATTTCGGATACAATTAGACAGAAGGAATGAGGTATTTGCGGTCAGGGTAAGGCTGGGGCAGGCTCCAGCCATACCAATAAATGGCTTAGCCCCACCATGAAAAATTATGTTAAAGTAAGCAAAATAAAGTCCGCCAACTCGCGGAGTAAATTGCACAGACAGCAGTTAGTAAGATTGATTTCAGTAGCCACTTGTCTGGAAATACCGAAGACTAGAAACGGTTTTGAAAACTTTTGTCACGTAGTGATCGTCTTCTCAATAGAACATCTTTGATAATGTCTTCTTGCCAATCAGAATCACGATAACGGCGTGGTGTTGTTGCAGGAAGTCCCGACGGAGAATACTTTTTGTTACGATGTGAGGTGCAGGTGAAAGAACGATACGTGGAGAGAGGGTTTTCTTGCAAAAAATAAACAGGCGTTTTATTCTTAGCCTTCATCATTATTCCCCAGAAACACAAACTGCATGTATGGTGCTGCATTCACCAGCAAGGAACAAACACAAAATGCCCCCTTCCCCTCTCTTCCCAACAACATTTATAGGAGACTGCCTATGGTTCTGAAAGCGGAGTGAAGGGTTAAATACAAAATTAAACACTGTTGTCTACATTTAATAAAACCCTAAAGGCTTAAGTAAATTCATTATTGCATCAACATACATATTATAGCTTCAAAAATAACAAGGTCTGCTTAAAACGGATAGTTTTTAACCTAATTGACACTCATAAAATCACACATTTCCTGACCAATCGCATCCAAGACTCCGCCTACTCATACGGCACATATAAGGAGTACTTTGGGGGCGTGCTCCCCCTTTGAGCACTGGGACAAGATGGCCTCCAGGTCTGAACAAAGGAAATGGTGATTACTTGGTGCTTGTGTATTTTACAGACTGACAAATTAATTTAGATNGTAATAAAGTATATTCATTACTCGTTATTCTCTACTAATTAATTTAATTAAAGACTGTATAATTGCTATTTTGCACATCCCTTTCAAGATTTTAAGATTAAATCTTAAAATCTTGAAAGGGATGTGCAAAATAGCAATTATACAGTCTTTAATTAAATTAATTAGTAGAGAATAACGAGTAATGAATATACTTTATTACTCGTTTCCATTCATGTCAATTGCAGATAAATGTTTAGTCTTCTCAAGCACCAACTATCAAATATCTCTCCTGATTGTTGGCACTTTACAATCACCTTCCCTGAATTTTACTCAGGTGCAACTAAAGTCTGATTTAAGGGTTGTTTATATTTTACATCATTAATCAGAATCTGTAAAGTAACTAAAATAAGTGTATTCCTCACAGATGGCAACAAAAGTCAGAAATTATACGATTTAAAATAAAAGCAATAATTGTGGCTTGATATTGAGTAAGAACATGTTTTTATGAACCACACAGCTTCCGGTCTTCCACGACCCGACCGGAGAAAAAGACGTGCTGCAGGCACGAAACACATTACCAGTAGAAATACATTGCTTTTAAAATCGTGCTGTGCAACACGAAAAATAGGGGAAAATCGTGTTGGTGAACACGAATCAATAGATTAAAAATCGTGTTGGTGAACACGAAATGCCACGAGACTGGGTTGAAATGTAACCTCCCCCTTCACTCCGGCCATTATAACTATAGCCACTAGAGGTCGTCGCCTAACAACAAACATAATTATGTGTTGTTAAAATCTGTTTGCACAGTCCACCTATATGACTTTTAAAACACAGTGACCAGAGAGAGACGTGACCCAAGCTCCTCCGTCCTTGTGTCAATAGTTTGGTTATCGCTTGCTACATGCCAAATAAAGTTTAAAAAATATGTATATATACAAATCCATGTATTATTTCTTCATCTTGAGCCCTGGGGTTGAAAACAAACATTTATCGATCTAATATGACTTTAGGCGACTAGCTTACTCCTACCGACATATCAAACCTTACGGACCGTTTTTGGGTCGTAGTTAGCAAGGCAACCTTGAGTGATAGTCAGAGGTGTGTGTTTGGATATTTGTTGTCAAAAAACCTTTTAAAAGTTTGTTGATGAGTTGTAATTTATTAATTTCTCTACTGTCTTTACAATTCAGATCTAACAATGCCGTTTCAAATGGAAATATGTCACATTACAGCAGCTAGTCGCTCAAACTGGGACTTTAAGAACGCAATCGCACCCATTGTGAATAGTTCTTTTGGCAGCTCCTCAAAAAAGTCCAAGACGGACTCATTATTTCCTTTCCCGGATGAGTTCTCTCACAAAGCATTCAATTAATCTCCTTATTAAACGCCTGAGAAATATATTTGGGAATGATTGGCTTGTTTAGTAGCTGGTGGTGATAGAATCTCATGGCACTGTCTCAACTGCTTCTTTTTTTTTAAAGAGGAGGCCCGCGCAATTTCCGGTAAAGAGATTTAACTTGTAAAATGGGACGATGCCATGACCATCAATTCAGTCTCTCACTTTTTCCTTTATGCTCTGCTAATGTATTGGCACTGTCAATACTGGGATACAAGTTAATGCAGAGGTTGAAACTGAACCTTATGAGTCCGGGGGGTTTTGACAACTTGCTTGTTTTCTGGTCTGCTAGCATACATTTTGAGTGTATACATTAAAACAGTCTGAAGTTGAAACCAAGAGCTGAGCCGGTTTCTAACCCTGGATGGTCATCCGAGGATGTCAGTTATGAAATCCACCTGATAGCTAACCCCCGGAGCCATTCCTCTTCCGTTCACCCGCTCTCCTAATCCGCCACTAATGGTTAGCAATGGAGGCCCAAGAGGATGATTCAACCGTTGGTATGTGGAAATCCCTGTTGGAGTGGGAGTGTCACGCTTGAGGAAGTACTCAGCGAAGCGCGCCAGAGACAGCGACGGGACCCTCTGCCATGTGCAGCAAAACACTCAAGGTGACCCGTAAAACACACGTACCACCCACACACTCACACACACACTTGTATGGAAGAAACACAAAGTGACACAATTTGATTGTGATCACTGGAAAAAGCTATGCTGTAAATAAGGGTTCTTCATTTCTGAAAATGTCCCAAATCTCTCCCATTGTTGGAAATTAATTTGTATTTGTTGCGCCTTTTTGGTTTTTGTTGCAGTTATGAAATTCGGTGTATTCTGTAATAAGGATATCTTAGACAATAATCTACTTTTAGGTGAGACTTGACAATCAGACAGGCAGGACCCAGACGGCAACACAAACAAAGGCCTGGAATAAGTCCTCAGTATCCAACCCACTGCAAACTGCCCGGGGCGTTTAGAGCAATTATAGGGAAGCGGTAGTTGAGATGTGATATACCATTATGTACATAAACTGCTAATTAAATGTTTCAGGGTTGCAGCCGTGTAATTTCCTCCATCAGCTGATAAGAGACTTAAAGGTTTGTTCTCAGCGGCTTCCTCCCAGTGCTTTGGCCTCAGCTTTGTTAACCTTTGATGGATGTCATCACTTCACAGGGTAAGTTTTCATATAGAATTATTGTCAACCTCAAACACAATGTGTGTGAGGAACCTGGCAGAGGCCATGTTGTTGCACCTCATTGTCTTAGCCTCAGGGCTCAAGGTCACGATGAGATGTCATTTGTTAGCGTCCGCGTAAGTATTGGAGGTCTGACCTCTGACCCCGCTTATGTCTGAGTGGGATGCTGGTGTCAGGGTTGAACAATAGTGGGGTGACAGGATACACTGATATGGTATTGTTGAGGATGTTGCCAAAGGCCTTTGGGCGAACGCTTGGCTAGCCGTGCTGTCAACGCGAGAAAACGCAAGCCTGGAGCCGTGTTTAAAGTCAAGCCTTGTTTCGTTCTAACTGCATGGGAAGAAGATTTCAAACAAAGCTATTGTTCAATTCTGCGCTATTTCCCAACATAATAAACTCTCTCTTTCAGTGGAGTGCTACATGAAGTAATATTGGAAATATGCCAGTTTGAGACATTAGTGTGTGTGTGTATGAATGCGTGGAGGGAGAGCAGTTGATTTGCAATGTATAAACTCTGTGTGAGCTTAACTTAGACGTGTGTGCTCACAAAAATACCACTTTAGGATTGTATTCTTCTACAGCAAACACGCTTCACTCTGTCCTCCTTAGACCAAACTGAATGTCAGAACCGGGGGAAAAGAGAGGTGCTAATCTCAATGAAGAGAAGGGTAAAAAGAAGATTGATATTAATATCAAATCAGGGCATGTGTGGGAGAGGCAGCGTAGCGCGAAATGCTCAATCTAAACCGCAGGGACGTCTTTCGAGGAAGCACTAAATGTCGACTGACCTCCTTAACCCATCCACCAGGATCCTTTTTGCTGTAATAAATAATAGAGGATTGGTTGGGTCAAGCAGAGCAGCGCTGGGTGAGCTCTACCCCCGCACTGAGGGTCCGCCTGCTGATCACCCCCGACGACACAATGCACAATGTGTCCCAGAAGCCTCAATCAATTATTGATGCTTGATGAGAGCGGAGCCAAGACAATCTCTTAACTTCTAACTTCTTGGTGATATGGAAGTGAGATTGAATGGTCCTGGAAACAGGGCACACCCCCCAGGTTAATTGTGGTTAAGCATAATTTGTGTGCACTCAGTATGATTGCTGCCAACACAGCTGAGATGAGACTGACCCCGAAATGGGCGCTTTGAAATTGGTTCTGAGCACAGATTTTTGTCCGGAATCTTATTAAATTGAGAATCTATATGAACAAACTGGGAAAAAATGTAAAAAGGAAAAGTATGGCTCTTCAATTGACATACAGTAGTAGTCAAGACTCCGACGATCAAAAGTTGTTTAACTGTGGTTACACTTAATTTAAAAAAAAAAATTCTATGGGCCATGTGTCTTCAATACAAATATTTAAAGATATATTTCACATACCTGTTTTAGGTCAGTTGAACGCAACAATATAACATTTAAATAGGTTAAACTTAATATTATTGCTTTCAACCAACCTAATACAGTGAAATCTGTTGACATCATACATTTAATTAAAGACAACGTTTCAGGTTTCAGTGCTTGTGCTAACATATTCCAGCCTCTCCCTGCTCCTGCTCTCTGCAGCCTCAGTACTTCATCCCTGGAACCGGCCGCAGCCCGATACAGACGCTGAACAAACATGTACAGATCAAAAACAACTCCAGTCTCACATTTCAGCCGTAATGCATGTAGTGTCCTAAACGGAGATTATCTGGGCTGCTGATCTTGATTGTCTTCCCCTTTCGGCTCCCAGGTGGCAGAGCGGGGCCCACATGTTTGCACAGGCACAGCAGCAGTCCCTCGGGGGCAATGCTACTGAAGCTAAACTCTCTGATGCTTCTGATCACACATCACTGTGTGTGTGTGTGTGTGTGTGTGTGTGTGTGTGTGTGTGTGTGTGTGTGTGTGTGTGTGTGTGTGTGTGTGTGTGTGTGTGTGTGTGTGTGTGTGTGTGTGTGTGTGTGTGTGTGTGTGTGTGTGTGTGCTTGTGTGTCTGTGTCTGTGTGTGCGTAGATCTATCTATGCACACAACACGGACACACATCGAAGGTAGTACAGTTGATAGACTATATCGCACCTTATTACGACACAAAAAGATCGAGATAGCGCCTGGTTTGTCCGATGCTAATCTGCTTCATGGAAACACTGTTTTTACCTGAAAGTCGCCAGATAATCAAACACGAGACTTCTAAATCTACGTGTTAGGTGAAATAGATATAATATTATGATAAAGTAATGAACAATACAATTGCATTAGTGTCTTTGTGCTGTGAAAGCTGACTGATTTGCCGTCACTTGGATCCATGACAGTTGTTTATTGATGCCTTGGGGCCAGACGACAAAATGATGAATAGAGAGGAAGTAATCAGAAGCACTCTGGAGATGGTCCGCAGATACACTCCCTCCACAGGGTCTGCCATATAACAATTAGACTGCAGGATGATTTTATTAATGGTATTATTCACATTAAAAATAATTATGTTGAATATTTTTGACCTGAATTTCACAAACTATGCAGAAATCCACTTAAAAAATTACTTTTTCTGCTATTTCTTATGTTTCCATGGTTAATCTGGAGGTCTCATGCAGTGAGTTTTATGTGGGGATATTGGTGCCCAAGGTTAAACACTTCATGTCTGCCTTCAGACAGCAGTTTGCTCCTTTACACAATTAAAGATAATTCAAGTCTGTTTCTTTCTTTTCCAAACATAATTACAGGGTATGGAATGAGTCATAGTGGAGTGATATGGACCCAACAATGGTGGAGGAAAAACTTGTTCATCTGATTGTGAGTGCCAGAACATTGCCCCGTGGAGACAGGAGGGGAAGCAAATACACACATGCAGGAAAAATTACAGTCTTTTATTTGAATATGATGTATTCACTCCTGTGTCAGTCACTCTTTTTAAAAATCCTCATCTTGACTTTTTTACAGTAAAGCTCTATTTACTTTTTTTGGGGGGGGGCGAATGCCAGAGATTTCGTTTTATTGTGACACATTTCTTACTGCTCGGAGACTGCCCAAACTTTCTACCCCCCACCCCCCTTATTTTCTCGAGTAAATAGAAACACAAGGACACAAAGCATGGGGGGGTGGGGTTCTCGCCCTGTGGGAGGATTTGCCCATGAAAATATTTAGCAATCAGGAATGAATCAAATAGATAAAAAGTGTTTAAGAGTGTTTGAACCCTATGGAGCGTGTTGCCTCCCCTCTTTATCTGATGCTGCCATCACTATCTTTATCAGCTTACAGTACGAATGCCACACAGCAGCAGCACAGGGTGTGGGAGAAAGGCTTGGCTGCAGTGCTCTCTTGTGGCGGCCGGGAGCATTTATGTTGTGGAAACTTGGGAGAAGCCATGAAAAGAGTGTTTGGTTCAACCAGAATAAAACATGTCAGGAGGTTATGTTTTCAGTCGGGTTTGTGTCAACTGGATTACAGTAAAACTACCGGCATACATTGAGGTAAACCTGGTGGAAGGGAGTAGCGCCAACTCATTCAAATATGCAGCATTTACTACTTTTACGTCGACTTACCAAGTAATTTTGAAATATATTGAAAAAGATCCTTAATGCATACGTGATGCAGCAGCAGAAGTAGGCTGTTTGGGTCAAGTTTAAAGTCTCTCCGAGCCAAAGCCTTGTTTGGCTTCTTTTGTCCAGCGCCTGCCCAAATGAGCCTCCTCTCCTGCTATGGGATGAGAGGACAGGAGATAGGATTATACGATGACTTGTGTTCGCCCGATGATGAACAAGCCCTCGTTAGCGGGCACTTTAATGTGCGGACAGATAGCGCACTCATTAGCTCTAGTAATGACCACTTCACAGTGTATTGCTGCTCTAATTGCATGTTTTGTTCTCTCCGGCACTGCAGAGCGGGACCACGTCTCTCTCCTTCCCTTCCAAGAAGTGAGCTGCTATCGCTCTCTAACTTCCTGTCTTTTCTCTTCCTGTGCCTCAGCCATCCATCACAGTTTGAAGACGCAGCATATTTGTGGTCACCATTCTGTCGGAAAGAAGCATGGCAGATTAGAACTCCCAAAATCATGCGGGCTAAATTGAACAGATGACGCTGGATGGAAACTCCGTATTGTCCCTGTAGCTAGGGCAACACAGGTTCCAGCTCAATTGTACCTCTGAGGATTAATTCAGTTATGCGGCAGTAATAATTTCTGGAGATATTGAACGATATGATGGAGAACTGGAAATATGAAAAACTTAAGATCTCACCTTTTGATGCAGAGAGAACAAATCTGAGTAGCTCGCAGCATCAAAAGCCCTAATCACATCATATTTTCTGAACATAAAAGGCTCTCTGCTTCCCCTATTTTATTTCCTCCGCTGTAGTGATATGTCATGACAATCGTTATATTATGCACAAGTGTCTCTTTTATTGTGAATTCCAGATCGGGTGGGACATTTGATATGGAGGCTCAGAGGATTCTGATGCCCTTCTATTTTCCTTGATTTCGCTACCAGTGGGACATTTTTGCCTCCATATTCTTTCATGTCCCTCCCTTTTCTGAAAGTAAGTTGTTTATTCTGCATGATGACTATCTTAGGCTCAAAAAATATCTTCTGAAAAGACTTCTGAGCAAATCTGTCCGGGCCTGGTCCCTTAAATCTAAGGCTTGGGTAGAAGCCTACAATGGCTTAGAGTCCTTGGAGGAGGCAGCTTTCTTTTACTCTCTTTCTCCGTTCTGAGTCATCTTTGTGATACTTGTGAACACACAGCTTTATGACAAGGAGCTAACTTAAATCAATTTAAAACAGCTTTTGAAATGCCTTTCGATATGCCATTGTGTTTACTTGAAAAAGAATGAAAAGGAAATCTGAATTGTAACATCTGTCATATTGGTTGCCCCCCTCCCTTGGAGCTTTCGTCACACGCACAATGAGGTATTGATCGATTCAAGTCCATTTAGGTTTTGAAATAAATATAAAAAAATACGTATAATCTATCCGGGCTAGAAAGCAGACAAAGCGGGAAGAAAGGCTCGGAGGGCCTGCAGGCAAACAAACGCATTAAAGACATCCAGAGCAGAGGCAGCCAAGCTATGCTAAGCCAGCAGGATGATTCATTTAAGCACATCTCGTCTGTAAGCGCCACACTCATTGTTGCCGGGCTGTACACTGCAGTGAACACGGCCTTGAGTGGAGGAGAACTGTGGTGGTCATTCTTTGGATCGGCGGTAAAGACTATCAAAGTTTACTGAATAAAGAGCGACGCGCTCAGTTCATCTGGTTACTGTATTTCAGACCTTGGCTTGAGTGCTTTGGCTCCCTGAGAGGATCAAGAGCCACTTGAAATCATACTGACCATGAAAAATACCTGAGCCTCATGTTCAACATTAGATCTCATAGACCATCAGCCCGGCGCACAAAGCGACTCGAGACCCTTCAAGTGACATCTTAGTTCGAACAGAGCGGGAGAAATACCTATTTTTCACAACCTGAGCTACAAGCAAATCCTTTTAATCCAGTACAGTATACTTAAGGACTGACCATTGGTAAACCCTAGAGAAGAGAGAAGTATTAATAAGCTGTCACAAGGCTTACTCATTCTATGATTTCCACAGACACTTAACTGCCATGGTGAGAGGCAGGGGAGGGCTCGGGGATGAGTGCTCACCCCTGATCTTTACCCCTCTTAAAGCAGTAGGGAAAATGGAGGCAGGCAGGGGATTATGGAGTGCAGTAATTGTGGAGAGGTGTTGGAGTCAGGATGCAGCGTTTCTGCTGGATTAAGACAAGAAGACAGGCTAATCTTGGATTGGGAGAGGAGACACAAGGGTCGGAGTTGTTCTGGAGCCCTGAGGCCGTTTGGAAAGCTTAAGTGGCAAAAAAAGGGGACTGTTTATCCGTACCTCTCTTGTGCTGCGAGACGGCCCTCTTCAAAATCATCTTTTAGCATATTAAATGCTCCCATATGTTGTCATTTAGTAGGATAGAAGCAGACGTGCACAGAAGACTAATTTTCATGCTTCTCATGTTGCAGAGGAGAGGATGAGATTTTGGAGGATGGTCACTTTCCCTTTGCTGCGACATTCAGCAGCCCTTGCTTATTAGCAATAATAATAATGTTGAAAAAACGCTGCCAAATTGCATTTTCCCTACTTTATTCCCCCCTTTGACTTCCTCTCCATGCCTTTGTGCCGGCACAGTCCCGGTGCTTCCTCACTCCAGTTTGTTGTTGTGCTCCATTGTCTCCCTGAGGGGAGGTGACCCCGTGTCTGTTGGTTGTATCAGCAGCCCTGCATTGTACTCAGGGGGGGATTTAGACTCTCAAAGCATCTTCCCGCTGCAGCTTTCCCAGCAAACACCCAAAGTGGTATCTCGCCTTTTCTCTCGCTCAGACATTAATCTTGCTCTACCCTTCTACATCAAAAATGCTTGTATTGTCGGGGAGCGCTAATGTTTGCCTCCTATTCACTATATATACACATATATGTATTTTTGTGTCTGAGGGAATCAGTCGAATGCATTGTTCCCAAATCATTGTAATATCTATTTAGAGTGGCAACAGCACTGGCTGCCGATGCTCAGTATTCATGGAGCATAAACCAGCCTTAAGACTTAGAAAAGCTGAAAGGGCTTATCCCTATATTCTTAAACTCCCCTCTTTTATGTTGGTCTTAGGCATTAAGGATAGGATTGTGAATAGCAATTGTTCAACTGCTGCACTGAGAGTGAGTGTGTATACGTGGGTGGGGGTGTTTTATTCCCTGACAAAATCCTTTTCCTTTTCTCCCATTTCTTTTCAACTGTAAATATTAACTGTGTTCTTAACTCTTAACGGTGTATGGGACAGAGTAATGTGCTTTTAAGGATATATTATGTGAAAGATTTTCCACTGCATACACTGCTGCTTGAAATAAGAAAAGGCTATTTTATGGAGCCTGAAAACAAATTTGCTACGGCAGAAGAAAAAGACGAAGAAGAAAAAGACAAATAGAACTTTGCGGTATCAAGTCGTCAGCAAACAACAAAGGAGAGATCTTAAGGGGGCTGGGCAAATCTTTCAAAAATGATTGCATCCTGCTTTTATTTATCTTTTTTTTCCTTTCTCTTTTTTGTTCCGGCGCTATGTATCAAATCCGTGCTTGGGCTTTCTTCAGAAAGTGTGTAGTGCTAATGCATTTCAAAAGCCCTTTTTCAAAGCACAATAGAATATCGCCATAGAAGTTTTAGTGGTTCCGCTGAAGAAAGTGGCTCAGTCAGTGAGAGCTGTACACCATTGTGCCCGAGCCTAAGACATTCTCGCTGAGAAGTCGCCATCATTTCTCAGTTTTCATAGTTGTGGCTGGAGTTAAAGGTTGTTGAAAGAGCGTACATATTTTTGTGTTGCCTTATAACATGCTATATATAATAAGTGATGTGCTTAATGTAATCATGTGGGGCATTAATGTGCATTACAATAAGATGTGGTGTGTAAAGAAAAAAGCACAGATTTCAAGTTAAGGCTGAATCAGCAGTGTGGAAAGGTTATTTAAAATAACCTCATGTCCTCCTTGTCCATGTTCAGAAATATTTGGCTGCCCACTCATCCAACTCTGGGTGTTTCTCAATGTTGAGAATGCTTGCTTGGTAGCACATGTCTTCCGAGTCACTTCCTTCAGAAGCTAGGCAAGAATCCTTCCTGGATTCTGGGTAGTGTAGTGTCTTCTGCCATCCTAAACTCTGATAAAAAATGTTGTTTCTCCGAATCAAAGGGGAAAAATACAAAAGCATTGTACACAATTTAAACCAATCAATGTTGTGTAATTAACAAGGATAATCTGGTGTTTTTTAGTCGAGTAGTGGAGATATCACTGTCAAATCAATCGACAGTAAGGGGAATACTTACTTCCGGGTGTGAAATCCTCCGTTATCCAATGGGAATGGACGCTCACATTGCCTTTAAGGGCTGCCGACATAAACGAATGCCGTGCTTCCATGAGCGTCAAATCCCGCCACAGAATACATTGCAATCAGTTGAAAGCTCTTTGCGTCCGTTTATGAAGCTGCAAGAGACTCGGCGCGTCCCAACTGCACGCTATAGGACCCGGACCAAGCGTCGCTACTGGACTATCAGGGAGTGAGGCTGTGTTGACTCATCTCATCGTGACTTGAGAAACATAAAACACAAGTAAAAAAGCTAGCAATGTTCCGTCCAAGACTTTACTAACTCATATTTGTGTCACGTCTTTTTTTTCTGTAACTGTAACGTAAAACTGTAAAAAAAAAACGTCATCCTGGATACAGTAGGCCTACGTAGCGCCGTTACATGTTTTCCGTTTCTCCCAAAGCCTGTGAAGCAGTGAATATAGTATATCGAGTAGGGATGCACGATATTGGTTTTTTGAAACCGATACCGATACCGATAACTTCCTGCTTCTCAAGACCGATACCGATACCGATAACCGATAATAATATAATATATATATATATATATTAAATGTACCTGTAGTTTTTTCCTCGTTTTAGCCCTGGGGTCGTCTCTGGCAAACTTCTTGCCTTTTTCAAAAGCCTCGTCGATAGGTAAAAGCCCCGGTGCCTTTGCAGCTGGCTTTGGATTCGCCGCTAGTTTAGCAGCACAGGGTCTTCGTACGCTTT
>NW_011360260.1:0-6522 GCF_000735185.1 Notothenia coriiceps | reverse complement strand
AAGAACAGTTTTGACTCTTCAAAGTGACCATATTTATTCTCCCAAATAAATATAATTGAGTCAATCAGTCAATGACAAGACCCTTTTTCAAAAGCCTCGTCGATAGGTAAAGCCCCGGTGCCTTTGCAGCTGGCTTTGGATTCGCCGCTAGTTTAGCAGCACAGGGTCTTCGTACGCTTTTAACACACCATCGTAGCGATGGCGATGTTTCAGGTGACTAATCATGTTGGAAGTATTATAGCTCGTTGCTTTTTTCCCTCCTCGTGGAACTTCTGCATTGCATTTGTTAATACAAATAGCAAGCGAACTATCTAACTCTGAAACTTTGAAATAGTCCCATACTACCGACGACATGTTTGTTTACTGTCCTGGCTTCACGGCCGCACACCATTTACGTCACAGCCAGGCATGAGTTAGGGAGCGCTGGATTTGTGAAAAACTCCCCTCTTCCTAAACCACTAATACCACAGTACTGGCAAAACGGGAGGAGCCGAGTGAAAAACAAGCGTCCCTCATCCCAATCCACCCACACCGCAGTATTTTTTTCTTTTTTTTTACCCAAAAAATATATTTTATATTATCGGGGCTATTAATATCTTTTATCGGGTTTATCGGGATGACGTCATAATTCCTAATATCGGACCGATAATTATCGGGCCGATAATTATCGTGCACCACCAATATCGAGACTCATAAATTGACTTAATTAATCTCAACATGGTCGGTATTTACATAAACATCTCATGTAGGCCTATGTGTAAGAGAAGGACTCATTGCATTACTTACTGTAAGTGCAGTCAACTGAGTATAATCAAAACGGAGAGTGGCATTGGGGGATTGTGACAGCTGCAGCCTCTCCTGTTGATATCAAATAAGACCTTCTGAAACCTTAAGGATGAGTTAGCATGAAACAAATTGCTCCTAATTGTCAGGAGCATAAATTGTGACTGTGAGCGTTTGTAATTCTGTCAGCTACCATTCACCCCCTCATCTCCATTCATCCGGGCCCAGGCGCTTTAATTGAGAGGGTCTGGACTGGCTGAGTGAATTGGTAATAGAAATAAAGACCCAGTGTGGATATTTTAATCAGCACTGACTTCTGTACCGGGGTAGAAATGAGCAAGCGCACCGTGGAGCGGCCGGCCATCTATCTCCAGAGCCTCAGGTGGAGATGGAGGAGGGGCTTCTCCATTGGATGTGACAGTCACTCAGGGGGGCTAATGGCTCAGCACTCACTCCTGATGGTTATTGGGATTTATGCTCCCCATCAAAAACAATAAGGTTGGCTCTCTGACTCTGGCAGCACTCACCGAGGTTCTCACAGTTGCTAATGCTAATGCTAACCACTGCTGCCGTGTTACTACACTTACTCAAGTGCTTAATGTCAATTATTTAAGTTTTCTGCTCTTTATAGGGAAATCATTTACTGTTTACTCAACTAAATGTATTTAACAGCAATAGCTACATTATATTTTACAAACATATCATTTGATCAGTTCATGATATGGTGCATTGTTTTACGATATTTGTGATGGCTAAATTGAATATCAGTCGATTCCAATAATTACGTTTGTGAATGTCATTCTTAAAAAAGCCATCATGCAGCATGATAAAGTCATATTACTTTTAATACTTTCAGACATTAAACTGATATCACTTTTATATTTTTAGAGTAATAGTTTGACTTTTTCGGAAAATCTTGCTTTGATTGATACCACTCTTGCAATATCTCCACGCTAATAAAGCTACAGCCAGGAGTCAGTTAGCCTAGCTTCATTTAGCATACAGACTGAAAACAGGAAAACAGCAAGCCTATGTCCAAATGTAAATAAAAAGAGCGTAAAACCTCCGATAGAGCAACAGCCAGGAGACAGTTAGTTTAGATTACCTTAGCATAAAGACTGAAAGCAGATATAGCCTAGCTTTCTCCACAAAAGGGTAAAAACAACCAATTGACATGATGACTATAATCCAGGAAAGCAAACACAATGGGCATGTATTATCAGCACTGTAAACTAACATATTGTAGCTGTAGAGTTATATTTAACAACATTTGTGATATTGGGCTTTATAGATAAACATTGATTGATTGATTGATTGATTGATTGATTGATTGATTGATTGATTGATTGATTGATTGATTGATATTTAATAAATGGAAATAACCGAATTACTTTTAACTATGGATTTAAAACTGTGGTAGCTACTGTTTTCTCAAGCTCGGAATATAAGCAGGCCAACTATTTGCTAGCTCAATATAGTGACGCTTTTACTGGATGTGTAGCCTAAATGTTCATCTTTCTCTCCCTGTCTGCAGTATTATTACACATGACAGCTGAAACATATAAAAACACATATTCTGGAAGTTCATAAACAGGCCCGACAGGACTATTTATAAAATTGGACAATAGGGAACAGTTTAGAATGCATGTCTATTTATTTAGCCCTGGGATATTTGGTGGTGCTTCATATTCTAATTTGTCATTGTCATGTTTATCATTAATCTTTGGCCCTAGTTTGCTTTGGACATGGTGATTTGTGGAGATGTCCCGTGGGAGAACTAAAAACATTCTCCAATATGATAATGGCATTATGGCGCCCCATGAAAATGTGTCATATAAATTATACATTATCAGGGACTACATGCATACAGTATGTTGATGTGACAGCCCTCATTCTGCGGCAAAACACATGGATGTGTCACTTATAATACATTTTTCACGATCCCGGGTCGATCCTGTTAGGTCACCTATTAAAGCTCAAGTGTGGTCTTTGATTATTTATCATGTAGTTCATATGTATTCATAACATAATTTATAGAATTCTTTATGACAATGCTAGAGAAGTGAAATTATATGAGAATGTCTTTGAAGTTTTATAATACAGAATTTCTCAAGTAATACACAATCATAATTATATTATTTATATATATATATATATAATTATTCACATATTATAATTATAATCATAATACTATAATGTGTCGACCATAGTGACAACAGCGATACATTAACTTTGAAGGTTCTTGCTAACATAAACATGATCGTGTTTGAGGTGATATTAGCTTATTTTTCATTAATCATTAATTTGACAGATGCATAAACAGTTTTTGGCTGTCGTGTGACAAAATTCATCAATCAAATGCTGCACACTGGATATTATTGGGCATTATTCACCATTGTTCCTCAGTGAGTAAACTTTCTGAACATGGTCTGCTCATATATCAATCACACTCATTGTTAACTATTGATGATTTTAAACAGGCGGAATCACAAGATTAAGAAGGAATGATTAATCATGAGTTTTTTCTAGTTTTAGTTTGACGCATGTTTCCTTGTTGTGTTACTTTAGCATTAAAAAGCCAAGAGGCTTTGGACTGGATGCATCAGTGGACTTATGGGCCGTATTTTGTTGCAGTAGGGAGAAAGGGAGAGGGACACGCTGCTGGCAGAGATGAATTAGAGCTGTGGAAAGCACTCTGATACTAGCAGGTGACATTTTTAGCCCTCCTTCTCTCTTCCATTTTCTCTCCACCGAAAAAAAGGGAACAGAGGGGGAAAGGGCTGCATTGTGCAAAATTGGACAAAGTATAAAACATATTCAAAGAAAGTATGAAATTCTCCAACTTCAGAAGCCATTTAGATAATCCGTCCGAGTGACATTAGGGAAAATAATATGCTTGACCCTTTTGTCTGTGCACTTTGAGAAGTTTGTTATAATGGCGAGCCCTGTAATAATTCACTGTACCTCATGTATATTAAGTAGAAATTCTCTGGCTTTTATGATAAATTGCCAGGGTAACGCCAGGACACCTCTTTTGCATTTCAATGCGAGACAGTGTCAGATTCTTATTTCATTACCAGGCGACACATTAGCTGATGGATTTTAATTTTCTTTTTCTCCTGCAAGCACGAATCCTCAGAGACCGGCTGGAAACAGAAAAGGGTTTGAATACGAGGATATGTAAAAAATGAAATAAATAAATACAACTCAGTGTCAAGAACCTTTATTGCAATTTTGAGGGCATCACCAAAAAAAAAGTCAGTTTATGTTCCTTTGCATACCTTTGCGAATTGCCTGTCCACAGTGTGAAATGATCTATCCCCAATATCACTGGTGCAGCTCTCTTGCTGAGTGGACAGAAAATCAAAGTTGAATTTGTGTTGGGATAAAGATCTGGATGTGGTTGAATCTAAGACATGCTGAGCAGGGGCAATGTGGAGCAGACGAGAGAGCGTAGCCCCTTCAGAGCGTCACACAGCGGGAGCTGCTCCTCTGCTTTCCTTAAGCTGAAAACCTCTGCTCAGGGATTCTCTCCTCGGCTACAGGGAGAGGAGCACAAAACACAGGTGCCAAAAGCAATTATCAAATTACCTAAGCCTTTCTTGCTCCTGTTTAATCTGTTTGTAGCAAATCCAACTAATAATACGTCAGGGTATTAAATGCAGCACTCTATAGAGGTAATGATTACAGTAGCTTTAGTTTTCAATGAAAGGAACAGAATGAACAAAACTAGGTCAGTGTGAAAACTCTGCTAAACATAACTTCTCTGTCAGGTCCTGGCCTTCTGGTGTTTGGTGGAAACCTGCTGGCAGAGTAAAGTCAATGAGAACTGCTGACATCAGCGTAAATGTGCTCTTAAGGAAGGCATAACCTTTGATGGTCACTTCACACAGCAGTGGTCGTATTCAAGCAGTAGCTTCCACTCAATCATGACTAGCATGTACAAATACTGTATGAATATTTATAATTATCATATATAACCCGAAGACGCTTTTTTTGGTACTAAATCCTGATGGGTAGTCTTTATGAGACTGTTAAGAAATTGTAATTAATTTTGGAGAAGAATATGATATTCAGAGAGCATTCCTCAGGGTTGGTAGTTGACACAGAGCATTTTATCTTATAACATGGTCTTCATCACTAAATCAGCAAAATCATTTCTGAAAGAGAGACTAGAATCACTTTTCTTAACCTAGCTTTTTTATGTATTCATTTGTGGCCTCTTCATATCACCTAATGGCAGGTCAAATTAACCAGATCATGATTTGGCTGCAATAAAGTTTGTTCAATTCAGTTAAGATCACCATTAACTATAGGTAGTTCCAACTAAAGATATATAGCTAGTTAAGACCCTAGCAAGCTTTTAATTATGCTGCTAATCCATTGGTAAATATAAGCATTTTCATTTTAAATTCATGCATGTATTGAGAGTGTTTCAGAATAATCAACGTTAATGCGGTTTAGAATAAATGGAAACATGAATTATGCTAACCTAGCTGACATGGTTTGGTAGTCAAGGCGAAAGTAATTGCCATTTTGTCTGGAGATTTGACATGGGTTATTTGTTTAAAGGTCAAGTAAGATCTTCCAAGTTCACATAGTGACACCCTTTGATATGTTTATCATACTTAGATAGTACTTACTCTTCAATCAAAATGGGCCATGCGTTAGCAAACTTTTGTTATTTTTGTAAGTTAGCATTAGCTTTGCCATCGCACTGGGTAAAGGCAGTTTCCATGTGAAAAAACAACCCAGTCTCACGGCATTTCGTGTTATAGTCACGACATTTAATCTATTGATTCGTGTTCACCAACACGATTTTCCCCTTTTTTTCGTGTTACACAGAACAATTTTAAAATCAATGTATTTCTATTGGTAGGGGAGAAGGGGGTAAATTGAGCCAGTGGGTAAATTGAACCACCCCCTGTAACCAGGCAACGCCTTATAGTTGTAATCACATGACCAGAGATTATGCAAGCTCCACCCCTTTCTCATTGCCTGTGAAAGAGAGATGCTCATTGTGGTCTGGTAAGTAAACATTTTTACAAAAAGTATGTTTTTTGCTTGTCAAAGTACATTTTCTAGAAGTCAGCTATATCGGCTGCCATGTCAAAAAAAATGTATCTAGGTTTAAACACATATATTGTATATGTTGATGCGTTGGCAGCGTATTAAACCATGTGAATCATTAAGCTAAAGATGACTCTGAATTGTAATGCTAGGCTATTTTTTCTAAAATGGTGGCTATGGGGTAAAGTGAACCATGGGCCTTGGGGTAAGTTGAGCCAGTTTTTCAATGGAGAAATGAATGAAAGTAGGCCAAGTTGATAATAAGAGCTCATTGTAGGCTACATTTAAAGTTGAATTTACCCTGTGTTTGATTGGTAAGATGTATGAAATTGTATCACCATTTGTATGATTACTTTTCCTTTTAACATGTTAAAAAAAATCAATCAATTCAATCGAAATGTATATTAAAAATATTTGAAAAACTAAGCTTGTATTTGGTTTGTTATTTATTGTTTATAGTTACCTTTAAGATCTGTTGTAGGTATGCCCAGGTTTGAACAGGTACGCCCAGGTTTGAACAGGTACGCCCAGGTTTGAACAGGTACGCCCAGGTTTGAACAGGTATGCCCAGGTTTGAACAGTGGTTCAATTTACCCCCTGACCTGGATCAACTTACCCCTAACCGGGGCAAGTTGAGCCACAAGACCACTTTTTTCTTAGAAGTAATAT
>NW_011360259.1:0-2769 GCF_000735185.1 Notothenia coriiceps | reverse complement strand
TGTGTGTGTGTGTGTGTCTCTCTCTCTCTGTGTGTGTGTGTGTGTGTGTGTGTGTGTGTGTGTGTGTGTGTGTGTGTGTGTGTGTGTGTGTGTGTGTGTGTGTGTGTGTGTGTGTGTGTGTGTGTGTGTGTGTGTGTGTGTGTGTGTGTGTGTGTCTCTCTGTGTGTGTGTGTGTGTGTGTGTGTGTGTGTGTGTGTGTGTGTGTGTGTGTGTGTGTGTGTGTGTGTGTGTGTGTGTGTGTGTGTGTGTGTGTGTGCTCTCTCTCTCTCTCTGTGTGTGTGTGTGTGTGTGTGTGTGTGTGTGTGTGTGTGTGTGTGTGTGTGTGTGTGTGTGTGTGTGTGTGTGTGTGTGTTTCTACAGTAGTAACTCAAGCTGCGACCTTGGAAATGCTGCTTCTCTGCTCTTGGAGAAAAATAAATAGTATTTATTGAGTGAATACTTCTGTATATCGCTGAGCTTCCACCACTCTATTATTCTTGGAGGAAAGCAGATGCTCCTGCAGAAACCATTCAGCATTTAAAGCTTCAGCAGCGATGACTCAACACTGCAGTCTCCATAATGGTTAGTGTTTGTAAATCTAAATGCCAGACACACACTTCCCCATCTGATGCCTCTATTGGAAGGACAATGTTGTTTTCCAGTGGCTTTATTACAAATCTCATTCATACAATGATTTATTCACACTGTTATAGTTCAGATTTGGCTTGGTTTGCATTTCTATTGACGATAGATTTGAGAGATTTCAAAAATAAAGAACTCGATAAATATTTCTAATCAGAACTTGTGCACAATCGATGCACTACTATTTTAAATATTATAATTGTTCATACGGTTTTAGGGAATAATACGCTGCTGTTAGGGTCAATTTGACTCCAAATGGGGACAAGCACATCATGCTGTTTTGGAGAAGGCTTAAAACTAAAGATTGAGACCATGAATTTGACATTCAACAACATGAGGTAATACATCAAGTAATTCTCTCATAGACTTCTACAATAAGATGTTATTTGACTCCTGCTGGATGTTAAACATAATGCAGTTATTACTCTGCTTTGCTACAACATTAACATTTTTGCTGAAGTAATGAAACACGTTCGAAGGAGGGTCATTTTCTCATAGACTTCTATACAATCAGATTTTTGACCAGGTCATTACAAAAAAATGGAGATTGAAGAAACTTCTGCTTCACTTTTCCAACTTGGATGATGCTGTTAATCTACTCAACTCTGATTGGAGTAATCAAACCCTAACCCTAATTAGTTGCTATGATCGAAACTTTCCCATCACTTTAAAGCCTAATTGAACTGAACCTTCTCAGCCACCGTCGTTTCCGATGATTTCCAGGTGAGAAGATCCCAGTGAAGCCAAACAGGAAGACAGCGTCTGAAGTCAAAGTGCCTTAAGTTGCATTAACAAACCCTGCCTACTCATACACAACAATGTTCTCCATATTACATCACCAGCTTTAAAAAGTTTCTCCTCACGCTCACAAACTTGAGCCTCAGAGAATGATCTTTATTTGTGAGCTGCATAAAACTCTCCCAGCGCTCTGACGGGAGAAAAGAAAGAAAAAACACATTGAGGAAGTGAGCGGAAAGAGTTTTTTGACTGGGGAAGTTGGATGGATCTTTTCCCCGTAAGCACTTTGAAAGTTTCTTTAAAGAAGTGCGAGACGTTACTTTGAGATAACTTCACCGCTGGAGGCTGAGGAAGAGGGAGGGTTGTTTCCTGTCTCCTCAGGAAAATATACTGATGTGTGTGAAAGTTGGGACATTTTCTCATAGAGCTCTATAGAATCTAACATATTGCATTAAAATGTCCCAACTTGTCATTACAAAAAATGCTGGTTTTTACTTTTGCGCAAGTAAAAGTAGAAATTGAAATAAAAAATAGATGTTGAGGAAAACTTGAAACTACAAATTAATACCATGAACTCATCATGAAAATGTTTACTTAGGTTAAGAAACAAAACATGTAAGACGTTGGTTAATTTTCTCATAGACTTCTATAAAATCTGACTTTTTGTATTATGGTTGTTAGAAACATCTCCCTGGTCCCCGGCTTGAGCTTGAACCTCAGGATCCATGTATCTGTGATCCAGAATGGAAGTAGTCATCACATACAGAGCATCAACTAGTTCCTGAACAGTGTCCTTCACATGCTGATATCCAAGAGAGGGAGTTCCACAGTCACAAGATGGAGGAATAGAAAGCAGTATTCAATGTTTACTTCAGATTAGATTCGGATTCATGATCATGCTTGTCATATTCTGGCTTTTTCAAAAAATTCTGTCTTTTTCTAAAAAATCTCAAAATTCTGTCTTTTTCTAAAATATCTAAAAACAACTGTGTTTTTCTAAAAAAATCTGACTTTTTTTCAAAAAACTCCAAAATCTGACTTTTTCTCAAAAAACTCCAAAATCTGACTTTTTCTCAAAAAACTGACTTTTTCTACAAAAATGGGAAAAAGTCTGACTTTTTTTCTACAAAAATCCGACTTTCTCAAAATCTCAAAAATCTGACTTTTTCTCCAAAAACTCAAAATTTTGACTTTTTCTCCAAACTCTCAAAATTCTGACTTTTTCTCAAAGTCAGATTTTGGAGAAAAAGTCCGAATTTTTAGTCTACAAAAATCTGCCGTTTTTTCTACAAAAATGGGGCTTTCTCAAAAATCTCAAATCTTACTTTTTCTCAAAAATCTCAAATCTTACTTTTTCTCAAAAATCTCAAAAATCTGACTTTTTCTCAAAATGTTATCTTTCTCTGAATA
>NW_011360258.1:15692-29691 GCF_000735185.1 Notothenia coriiceps | reverse complement strand
TGAAGTGATGTGACCTTGCTGTAGTTCCTTTATAGCCCAACATTAGCCACCTTTAGCTTAGCGGTGATGACGTGAAGTGATGTGACCGTGCTGTAGTTCCTTTATAGCCCAATATTAGCCACCTTTAGCTTAGCGGTGATGACGTGAAGTGATGTGACCGTGCTGTAGTTCCTTTATAGCCCAACATTAGCCACCTTTAGCTTAGCGGTGATGACGTGAAGTCGATGGTGACCTTGCTGTAGTTACCTTTATAGCCCAACATTAGCCACCTTTAGCTTAGCGGTGGAGCCTAACATTTACTTCTTACATCATAAAGTGGTGTTAATATGTGGAGATTATCTTGGTGAACAAAGCTCGTAAATATCATAAATGTGTGTTTGCCACAGAGATTATTTTCTGCAATAATCCAAAATCTAAAGGACAAATCCATTTGACTTTTTGAAAAGGAAGCCCTTGAGATGCTAACAACCTCTCTATTATATTGTGGTAAACTTTGTCTCAGTGTCACCTTGTCGCCCATGTCGATCTTGGTGAAGCAGAAGGAGCTGAGGTGAGGGTTTGCGGCCTGCACTGCCGGCTCGATGGTCTCTCTGAACAGCTTGTCCACAAACTGGCAGATGAACGGCCACATCTGCTTCACCGTCTGAAGAAAGAGAGAGGAAGAAAGAATTAGACGGATAATCCACCTCTAAATCCAACATGTTGGATGCACAGCTGGAGATAAGACATGTTGTAGATGTCACATTCTTGGTGTCATTGTCAGTGTTTATAAAATCATTTTTCAACACCATTTTGTTTTCGACACGCTTCATTTAGGGTCTGGGCAATATGGAGAATAATCACAATTTCAGATGAAACACCTCAATATCGATATTGTAAGGTTGAATATTGGGGCTTTCACAACATATTTGAGTAGATTGATGATAATTAATCATAAGTTATTTTAAGATATTAGCTTAGCAGATAAAGGCAAACAATAGAACATCGGTTAAGTTTTGAAATTGACAATCACTTCCTGTCAAGCAGCCTTTAAAACCAAGAAAATAAACATATGCAATACTTTCTTTATCTTAAATCTATGCGATATCTAGTTTTATGTCACGATATTAATGTTTTATTCATACATTGCCCAGGCTTGACTTCAACCCAAGTACGAATTCCTTTGTTTTCTTTTAAAGGGTTCCTATTATGCGTTTATTTCCCTTTCCTGTAGTGTGTTATGTGTTGGAGGTGTGTGGTGCAGTGGACTAGTGCGTTAGTGTTTGGATCAGGGGAGCACAGGTTCAAACCCCACTGCAGTCAGCATGTCGTTGTGTCCCTGAGACACTTCACCCCAAATTGCTCCCGTGGGGATTGCCCACAGTGTTGAGTATGTAAGTTGCTTTGGATACAAGCATCTAGCATGTAAAGTAATGTATGTTTTGGTGCATGGAAATGGTGTGCAAAGGCTAAAATCCCAAAGTATGTTGCAATATAGGAATGGGGTTTCGAATGAGAAACAGCAAGTAGACAAGTGTGGACACATTTAGATGGACTTGTGGAACAGTAACCGATGTCACTACAAACTTTCTCACAGAGTATCTTTTGCAGGGAGAGTTTTATAGTAATATAATGGGAGTTAGTCATGTATCTGTTACCGCAGCCAAGGCCACATTCAATCTCATGACATCCTCTGCTGCTCAGTGACCTAGGAAAGCTTTTGAGGAATTCTTACAGTCGAGACAACGGGAATGTGTGAGAGCAGGAATGTTCTCAGAGCCGATCATCACCTGGCTTGATGTCGTTGAGGAGTGGCTCTCAGCTGTTCAGGGAAAAAGGGACTGAAGATCTGACTGAACACGAGCATTGTTTGTGGTTTGGTTTTGGTGCTTTAGTCCTGGGGGAAACCTCATTCCTTTAAATGTCAAATGTCTCCCAAAAAAGGTCAACTTGCAAATAAATTGTAATTAAATATAATTGTTATAACTTTGTTTGGTTGCCAATAGGGGTGTTGCTGTTAGGAGTATTAATAATATGTTTCTATAATACAAATATGATAATATTGTGTTGACTGTGTAATTCAGCATTAATATATAAATACTAAAAACACAACACTGTATTTTTTGCATTTAAATACTACATATTGTCATTTTTATAAATATTTGTATTCAATTGTATTTGATTGAATATTGAACATATTTATTGTTATTTTTATGTAAATATTGTTTTCTTACAATCTCTTTTATTAGACATGTTACCTTATGTTCTTATGTTTATATACATATATGTATTCCATTGTATTTGATTTCACATTCTTAGTTGAACTTCCCATGTATTTAACAATATTTATATTTTATTTCATACATTTTTCGTCCCATTTCATTCTTAAATGGAGCAACTGTCAAGAAACCCAATTTACCCCGAGATAAATTAAGTATTCTGATTTAGATTGATTGTGTATTTGTGGTTTTATCAATTTGTATTGATCTTTTTGTGCAGCTATAGTTAGACTCTCTCTCCGCCAGCTACACACACATTTCGATAGTAATTAATTTGCAAAAAATAAGCCGATTTAAGAAATGACCAGGCTAATAATCAGGCTTTAAATCCCTCACTTCAACTTCAGTAGATACGCAGTAAGAAAGGAAGAGGAGTCATCACCTCCATGCAGAAAAACACTTTGCTTTAGTGGAGCATAAATCTTTAATTACTGCCCCTTAAAATCAGACTCTCTGTGTTTGTAAACAACCGTAAACCTGAAGAGCACTTTGTCCGATTCGGATATTAAAAAAGTGTTTTCCTGTTCATCAACACCCATTAGCTTCTGACTGGAAGTGCACCTGGACACTAAGTGCTTCTTCATTACTCCCTTTCCTCTCAATTCAAATAAGCTTTTTTAGCATAATGACATGCAGTATTGCTAAAGCATTGAACAAATAAGGACATATGTAAATATAGTTTGAATAAAAACTGAATAACGTGTTTACTTTACAAGAAACACAACCTTTTTTTGACCTTGAACTAAGTCATTCATGTCACCCAGCCTCGTTCCTTTACCCCATCATGTGAGGAAACGCGGAAAAGAACAACAGTTATGATATAGGTGACTTCTTGATTATTGTGCAGGATATAATATATATCTATATATCATATAAAGTAAAGAGATCTGGTGTAAATTGACCTGACACACTGTTCTGCTTTTCAAATGTTCCCACAGTACGGTTTTACTAACTTTTACATTTTCAGTTTTAATGATTTCTTGATTCCTACTGCACAATTTTTGAATGAATGGTTCCCAGACAGGTTGGAATTTAGGGCAATATGTGAGGAAGTGCAGCTCGCTCTCTTCGGGGAATGTTAGATCTGGTTCAGGGTCTAGCAGAGCTCCAGATTCAGAGCCTATTTATATACCTGTGTGCTAGCTAACAGGCTAACAGGCCGAATGAAGAGCAAACCAGTGGGCGAGAGCAAAGAGAGAGAGAGAGAGAGAGAGAAAGAGAGAGAGTGTGAGTGAGTGAGTGAGTGAGTGAGTGAGTGAGTGAGTGAGTGAGTGAGTGAGTGAGTGAGTGAGTGTGTGTGTCTTTCTGTGGCCTAGTTAGCATATATGTGAACTTAAAGTCCTTATCTTGCGTAATTTACTGTAGCTGAAAGATCATAGAACTGTTTCAAAATGCATTAACTTGTTGGGTCTTATTCCAGTAACACGTGATATAGATCGAATATCGTTTCCTATTTGCTGTAAATCACTTGTTAATATCGGGAAAATGGGTCAAATTCAGANAGTGTGTGTGTGTGTGTGTGTGTGTGTGTGTGTACCTTATTCAGCCACTCCACTCTCTCCACATCTGGATAATGGACCTGGAAAAGAGACAGGAAGGAAAGAGTTAAAACTACGATTTAAAAATTCACACAGACGACATAATTTTTAGGTCAAATTTCTGTTGATTTCTTTCACATCTGTTTCCTGGTTTTCCCATTGATGCAGTGATGACATGTTTAGGTGCTGCAGTGTTCAACATTGTGGGCTTTCTATGTTTAAACTGTGAAGGTTATTCAAGTTTGGATAAAGTGAAGCTGTGCCAGATGTGGCCGGCACCTGAACTAATTACAGACAAGTGCATCTGCTGCAGAGTGAAAACAGAGCAAATGGGTTGGAAAACACGGAGTAAACGGAGGAAAGAGGGACTAATGGGTGCAATAAAACAAGCAGCTGCAGAGGAACTATGTCCTCTATTAGGTTTGAGACAAAACTGGGGATAAAAAACTAACTATAACGTATGAGGAAACAAATGAGACTCAGGAAGAACAAACATTTGTTTAAAAAAATAGCTTTTTTTCCGTGACAAAGCAAGGAAACTGAGTCATTTCCTTAGAAAAACTATTGGAGCATTTCTTTCATTTAAGAGCAACAATGCCACGTCATTTTTTTTTGCAGAGTGAAGAAGGACCAGGAGGTTTAAAAGTCAATCATTCCTGCGCTCCTTTAGCTCCTTCTTCAACAACATTTCCTGTCAAACCTAGACACTGATAATCTCCTCAGTCTGTACCGTGAGGATGTCTCAAGAACAAATGTAGTTCGAAGTTATTCAAGGCAACGTCGAGTAAGAGAGTCAAATACTGTGATGGATCCGGCACAAATAGTATCACCTGTACCTGCGTTTCCCTTTTTTTTGTATTTATGTTTAGACGTTTTTCTTAAGTGTATAATCATCTGCTTTATTGGTGTTTTTACAAAAGTTGGAAACGGCTTTATTCAGACACCTAATCTATCATTTAGATACAAAGAAAAGTGAAGAGAAGAAGAAGAATGGCATTTTTTAAGACTTTCATTTCCGTCAGTCAATCATTATTGGTACACAACAAAGTCACCGGGCTTGATTTGTTTATCTATTGTTCCCCGATGGTTAGCAACAGTGCTGCTAACCCTACCTTTCTTTCCTGTTTAGTCCAGCTTGTTAGCGACATTTTTGTGCACCTGGCACGAAAACAGGAACCTGTTAGTATTTAAATCTGCACATGATGCTAAGCTTCCCATTTCTGTTTCCAATCATCACAAATTGTTTCTAATAGGATTGAACTGTTGCGCAGAGATATATGTATCCATTTCTGCCCGTACTTTTGAACACTCAGCTATATTTCCATGCGATCTAATGGACCGAGGATATCATATAACAAATGGGAATGCTGAGCGACGAAAGACATTTCCGGAAACACAGCCCCTCCCACACTTTAGGTTACACGTGTGTTTAAAAGAAGGACTCACACTCCAACTATGTCACAGCTGTTTGGAAATCCTACCCTCCTTTTGCAGACACACCCCCAAAAACAATGCATGTGTGAGAGAGAGAGAAGGGTGTGGACAGCATACTGTATATAATTATGTTTAGAATTGCTGGAATTTATTGTTTTAAACCGGCAAATTAAAGATTCTACAGCTATGCCGTGTCAATGCGTGTCGACTACGAATCCAACTCGGCTTCCGACATCAACAACAAACAGAACACGTGCTCGATTAGCGTCTCTTCAAACTGCAGAAGGCGCTGAAAGGTGCAGAAACCGGAGAGCTTAGTGACGAGAGGGCTGCTCCGCGCTGACGTCTATATTTAGAGAGAAAGAGATATGAGAGGAATCGGTGGAGGAAATCTGAGTCTATTGTGCTGAGGGTACAAAGACATGATGTTTTATAGATTAAGAGTAGAGCCTTCAAAAGTGATTATTTCGATGACTTCAACTCCTTCCTGCGTACCTTTGCTGATCTCACTGATACCCTCATGTGGATTCATGTTTAAGCAGATTTCTTACCTTTTAACAGGCAGAAACAAAACAAAACTCATATCATCAATTGTTAAACTCAGCAGGGACTCATTATAAAGCAATATGTTTGTTTTCAATTCATTGTAGGGCTCGCAAAAAGCGATTAGATAACTGGAACTCCTCCCTGCATACCTTTGCTTTCATGTTATTGACGTCCTAATTTAGACGACGTTCAGGAACAGTTCTGCCAATTAAATGGTAGAAAAACCACAAAACTTAGCAGGCATTATAAAGTAATATCCATAATGTGAAAGAAGATCTTATTTACGCTGGGCCGAGTAAAAGTTATTCATCTTTTAATAATAATTCACCATAGAATCAAGTATTTGTACATAAGTACTACTTGTTTGTTTGTCCTTACACCGTGTGAAGCCGCCTGGGGTCTCTTGAAAGGCAATATAAAAATGTAATCTATGATTATTATGAATATTATAGTATTTGAGTAAATGTACTTTATTACTTCCCAACACTGTCGGAGAATGACAAATATTCCGCCTTGCCTTCATTTGACGCCCTTATTCAGCACGGAACGCCCTGACCTCGAGCCGAGGGCGTCCAAAAAATAATAATAATTCGAGAGAAGATCGAGATTTTATCGCTTGAAATGACGAAAAGGAAAAAGGACAAGGACATCCCTCTGTTGGAGGGGCAAAGGAGTCTGGTGGGATTGTTTTCGCCGCCAGTAAATCGTGTTCCTGTGACGGAAAGTGTACTGCCAGCGAGCCTAAAAGAGCCGGAATTCCCATCACTAATATGTAAAGAGATAGTATCTATAACTTAAGGGATGGCTCAATCAAAAATTCAAACCCCCCCCCCCCCAGCTCTCGGGGTGGACGCCCTCTTAGCCCTGGTCTGGCGGGAACACTGGTAAACAGCCCAAATAGGTTTAATTTTCTCCTAAACTAGAGTATAACTGATATTAATTCAACCTTGTAACCAGGGACAGTTCATTTTCTTCATACATCTAGTGTGCACTTGACCCTGGAAATTAGTAGATCTTATGACGCATAAGTGGGCGTGGTTAAATCTCAACTGTGTTGGAAAACAATAGACGCGGCCTGATGACATCCTTACCAACTCAACTGGCTTCTTTCTACCCTCCTGGATGACTGTACTTCTTAACTGTATCTTATCCCTAAGAGAGATTCCAGCCAGGAAAGGGAAACCCATTATTGGCCCCTTGTATCCGTGATCTCGTTCTTTCCGTCATCCTTCATGACCATATGTGAGGGTAAATCTAAATCTTTCTCATTTGACTGTCTTTTCCTGGAACTAAAATGACAGCAGAACGAGGTGCTGTTGTGACATGCAGAGGAATAATGCAATCTTATTTTTTAAGCGTTGACAACAGTCACTGTGGCTTGTCAGCGTAAAATACGAGCAGGATTCTCTCCAAGAATTCTTGGCGGGAGAAAGGTATCATCGATCATCGTGCAAACTGCTTATTCTGGTGGAATACATGGGCGGCATCCTGTTCCCTTATCAGCCAGAAGTGCTTCTTTATAAGTGCTGAAAACAGAGTATCTTAAGCCAAATTAAAGTTTTTAAGACTCTCTAAATCAATATCCCCAAGCTGGAAATGTTCTCTGTTGGGGAATAATTTGCTTAGGTATTCAACCTTCGACACAGTTCATCATGTTCTCCTCTCACTGTCTCCTTTCCCCTGGCATAGGTCTACGGCCTTGGTTATTGCTGCTATCTCTCTTAAGGAGGAGCAGCTTGGGCGCATTGTTGTTGCCAGTCTGTGACAGAGCACAAGCCGCCATGAGGTAGTTTACGGCCCGTCCACACAGCGGCGTGCGTTGGAGCTTCCCGTGGGGCGTGTCTGAAACTCGACAAACAACCAATCACATGAATCTCCCGCCCCTGACACACAAGCAGCGGTTTGATTGGTTAGACTCTTGTACTGGCATATGATTCGATTGGCTGACGCTTCTGCCGAGGTTTCAAAAGTTGAACATTGTTCAACTTTTTCAGCGAGCCACGCCAGCAAAGCTCCGCGTCGCTTCCCACGATGCAGTTCGGCGAAAAGGGACGTCACCCCATTCAAAGTGAATGGTGAAGCTTTCAACGCACGCCGCTGTGTGGACGGGCTGTTACTGTTCAGGGACGTATAGGTTCCCTGGCGCACAGTCTTTCCTATGGACGAGAGCTCTCGTTAGATTCAGGGTCCATAATGTCTCACTGATAAAGAATGTTGATTATAATGGTGCATTCACACTGCAGGCCTCGCTCGGTTTGGTTAGGCCTTATTAGGCCCGGCTCACTTTAATGCTGCGCTCACATTACAGTTTAGGAACTGGGGTAGTTACTATAGTAACGCAGTGTAGGCGGGGCGATCGGCTTTTTGGCGGGCGGAGCGACGCTGCATACAACTGCCGTGACGTCATCTTCAATGCGACACAACTCACAAAACACACAACAACAATGGAGGACGTGGAAGCCATCGTGTCCTTGCCTTCTTGGTATGTGGTTTTTTCTTCTTAGGTTCACTGTTTTCAAAAATGCTGCAAGCGTCCCTTAATACATGCGACACTAGGGATTAAGTCGCGCGAGAATTGTGACGATTCTCTCCGACCAATCAGCAGTCGTCACTAGTTTAGCATATTCCGCCCGGTTGTTGGCCCCGCTTGTTGGCCTCGATAGAACCACGATTTAGTCGGGCCAGAAAAAAGGTGAAAAAGTAGCCCCGGGCCAAAACTAGGCCAAGTGGAAGCGCAACCAAATAACGGGACCCGCACGGCTCGGCACGCTTGTGAATGCGCCATTACACTCCAAACTAGTAAAAACCTCGAGCTACAGAAAGAGTTCTTCAGAATTGGTTTGGCAACTGCTGTGTCAACTCGCGACACCCCACCTGTCTTGTCTATTCTCCGGCCGTAACTCCAAATAAACCGTCAGTGTTTGCCATCAAAGCTCCAGCTCTCCTCGTGTCTCTCTGAGTCCTGACTCTCCATTGCTTCAGAAGTTTCCCCCACATTCTCCAGTTTTAACGTTTTAGGAAAATCACTACATTTTCCATCAAGGGTGCAAAATCAGGGTTAGGGTTAAACATAGCTTTTTATTTGATATCTTACATCTTGCAGTAAACTGGGAAGATATTTACATTTGAGGTAGGCCTAACACATGTCTCTTTCCAAACCTAAAAATAAAAGGTTTTCCTTAAAGATGTATAGATTTAAGATGAGGGAGACTGTTATGTTTTAAGTGACGTCTTCCTGTCTCTTCTGCCAGTTCCTGCTTTACAGGTAATAACATTTTACAATGCATTTACTAAAACATGCAAAGCCTTTCAATAGGAAGGAGTGGAGAGAGAACAACTAGTTGCTCCAGCTGTGAGTGCATGAAGTAGAAATGTCTTGTCTCTGCATCAGAACATTGGATTTCTATTTCAAACATTGAGTATAAGAAGTGACGTACATGTAAGGCAGTTTGGGGGTTATTACATGGATTTTTAAGTCAAGATTTAAGCTAGAATATGCCTTTTTATCCTCATTTGTAGCGATCTGTACCAACAAATGTGGATTCAAACACCCCCACACTTTAACCTTAACAACTGTTTTCAATCCAATGTGTTGGAGGCGAGTGTTTTAAGAGAAAAACCATTGAAAACATTCACAGACTGGAGGTGAAAGCAGGGCAGAGCAGTACAAGGCTTGTTCTGTTTCTCCACATTGTTTCCATTCTCCAATGTGGAGCAGAGCCCAGCCCTTTGGCACATCAGAAGAAGAAACCCCACCCAGAACATGTCATCCGAGAGTGGAGGAGGAGGAGGAGGAGGAGGAGGAGGAGGAAGAGAGGAACAGAAACACTGCGGTGGTAGCTTTCCATGTCTGTCTATTCAAAGGCAGATGGAAGAGTCGGGCTGGTTGCAACCACATTGTTTTTAAATGTGCCATCGAGGGAAGAGGGTTGGAGGACGTTGACTGAACATTTCCAGCAACACCCACCTTTATATTCATAGTTACACACACCCACACTGAGTCAAACACTGGCATACCTCATCTGAAGGGTGCCAAACCTAGAAACTAACATCATCACGCTCCAGATTTCACACTGATTTGTTCTGCAGTTTACATTAATTACATGATATGCAGCGTTTTCGCCAGACCAGGGCTGAGAGGGCGTCCACCCCGAGAGCGGGAGGGGGGGGGGTGACATCACGTTGTGTCATGTGACTTGAATTTTGAATTGAGCCGACCCTTTATAGATACTATCTCTTTACGTATTAGTGATGATGGGAATTCCGGCCCTTTTTAGTAAGCCGGATCATTTGGCTCGCCCCACTAAGTAGAGCCGGCTGTTTCAGCTCCCAAACGGCTCTTTATGTCTCCACAGTTTACCATGGAGCCTCAGTTGCGCCGCTGCGAGACTCCGGCGCTCACAGTTCACACGCGTGCTCCACTAGCACCCCCCAGTCAAGGCTCGCCGGCAGTACACTTTCCGTCACAGGAAAACACTTTGCTGGCGGCGAAAATAATCCCACCAGACTCCTTTGCCCCTCCAACAGAGGGATGTCCTTGTCGTCATTTCAAGCAATAAAAACTCTCGAACTTCTCTCGAATTATTATTTTTTTTGGACGCCCTCGGCTCGAGTTCATGGCGTTCCGAGCTGAATAAGGGAGTCAAATGACGGCAAGACGCCCCCCTGGCGGAAACGCTGGTGCCAAACCTATAAACTAGCATCATCACACACACAGATTTCACACTGATTTGTTCTGCAGTTTATTATTACTATAGATTAAATTATATGTATTTAGCTGATGCTTGTATCTAAAAAGGGACTTACAATTCACACATACAAAACAAACGATTGAAAAAAAGCAAAAAATGTATATTCTGTATTACATTTGCTTTATAATAAGTCATCAGCCCACAATCTTTCTCAAATGCGCTATTACATAATTTAGAATTTATTTTATTGTATTATTTTATTTAAAATTTAGTATTTATTTAGTATATTTTATATTATCATTTTCTTATTTGTATTGTTAATTGATTGTTATTAGTATTTTTCAATATTATTTTTTATTTGCCAAGGTGCTTGATATTTACAATTGTTTGAACTTTACTCGAAAAGTCAATTTAATGATTTTTCTGAGCTTTCTTATAGATTTCATCTCATCAAAGAATGGAACTTGTTCTTGTGTTAAAACTAAAAGCTTAGAAAAGGCCAAATAAACACATATGATTCAATGAAGTACTTATCCTATTCTTAAATGGTTGAATTAGTGATCACCTTAATGTTTTAAATTATTATTTGGCTTAACTGTTAATTATCCAAGAAAGCATACGTAAACATACTGTTGGGGGAAACTTGGAGTTATTTAAGGCTGTTTTCTAACGAGTTGACATCATCAGCTGTTAATCTCTAGGATAGTTGATGTATCTTTAATAATACGAGCTTATGGTGTTAATATTGTATCAATTGAAGCACCATTGATCATGTTTTGACCACCAAGCCAGCGTTTCCGCCAGGAGGCGTCTTGCCGTCATTTGACGCCGCTATTCAGCTCGGGGACGCCCTGAACTTCGACTGAGGTCGTCCCAAAAATATTGAATAATTTGAGAGAAGATCGAGAGTTTTATCGCTTGAAATAACGAAAAGAAAAAGGAAGCACCATAGCCTCGCACGGCAAAACTGAGGCTCCGTGGTAAACTTGTAACATGAAGAGCCATTTGGGATCCGAAAGAAGCGGGCGCTTGAAGAGAGCGAGCCAAAAAATCCGGGCTCACTAACGTAAATAAGACAGTATAACGGGCCGCGTCCACACTACAGCTTCAAAAAAAAGCTTGGGCTGGGCGTGTCTGAAGCTGGGGATTTTATTCGAGCACGCGACCAACAACCAATCACGAGAATGTCCCCGCCCCGGATACAAAGCAAAAAAACCCCGGGGATTTTATGCGAGGCATTCAGTATATATATATATATATATACCTTATATATTATATATATATAAACTCCCCCAAACAGGCGAAAACCTACCAGTTTCACCACTGTCTCTGCCAGCCTCCTCATGTCCTGGTTCCTCCGGGTTTGTGATCCCAGTAACTTGCTGGTACGTAAAGAATGCCGGGTGAGATTTGCTACCGTAATGTTCTCGTTTTGTAATATGAGGGAGAACTGAACTGCGGGTCTGGCTCTTCACAGCCTTGCACGTGGTGTTGATTGGCTAGCGCTGAACTGTCAGATTGCATAAAACAGGCGATCTTACTGGCTGACGCTGGCTAGGAGAACGCGGAGATGGAGGCCGGCTATGCGTACCCACAACTTCAGTTCGCGAAAGCGAGGGCAGACGTGACGTCACGCCATTCAAAGTGAATGGGGCAGACGGTTGGAAACCGTTTTTGAAGCTGTCGAAGCTGTAGTGTGGACGGTGCTGTATGGCTGAAGGCATGACAGTGATGAACTTCTGTTTGTTTTTTGGCCGTGTTCACCCGATTCACCTTTGCTTCCGAATTTCTACTTATCTTTTTAAGTTAAATGTGATAACGCAATCAATATCAATCAAAAGGCGCTAAACTACTTAAAAATCAATCATCTGAAAGTAAGAAAGCCTGCATATTAACAGCTTTGATTAAGGTAAGGATACGTAAACACCTATTACAGAAGAGGTCATGGGAGTCTTAAAAAAAGCCTGGTGCAGGAGGAAAGACGAGAAACCAATTCACATATAGTCTAAATATGCGTTCTTAAAATATATGAGAAATTCTCGTAACAAATGTCAAGTAACTCTTCACACTGGCACACAAGTGCTGTTGGGCTATGTGCAGACACATTCCGTAATTGCGGCTGTCAAATTTCAGCTCTTGTAATGGTGGTAGTACTGGTTAACAGGAGAATGTGGTGTGTTACGGTATGCCCTGTAGCCCCATATCTTATGTCATGCATTGCTAATTACGTGTAAAGTCCTTTATCTTACATGTAAAACGTTGTTTGGCAGTTGATTCGGTGGGGGGTGTATGCAACAGATAGTCGAATGTATGTTTCTTTATTTCCATACTGAATAATATGTAAAAAAAGGAAAATATTAGGTCCAATAAAAAAACTTTGCTTCTGGAAGCAGGCCATTTCGTTGACGTCACGTTGTGGTTCGCCGGCGCTGCGCTGTACTGGGATCCTGCTGCCTCCGGATCGACGCTCGAATGCCGCAGCCAGCGAGAGTCACAACGAAAAAATGGCGTTCAAATATTGTTGGATGTTTACGCATCGAAAAAGGCTAATAGCGGCGGGTATTTTGGCACAATTTGACAGAACATTATTTGGTGTGGAGATGATAAACGCAGCTGATGCACAAAGTTGACATGCGGCCTATACCGAGCAATGCTACAGCTGTGTGATGCCTGGACGGGCTGAGACTCACCAGGATCCGGAACCACACGTGCGTCAGACACAGCACCAAGCAGCGGCAAGTTTGAACTCCAGACTTTTCTGATACGTCTGACATTTGACGCCATGTTCCGATATTAAACAAGTGATTTACGAGCAAATAGGAAACGATATTCGATCTCCACTCAGTCGCTTAGCCTGGACAAAGCACCCCAACAAGTTAATGCATTTTGAAACAGTTCTAGGATCTTTCTCAGCTACAGAAAATTACGCAAGTCAGAGTAAGGGACTCTTAAGGCTGCAGCCAGATGAGCGACCGATACACGGAAACGCACGAAAATGGGCTATCAAAAATCGTTCACGTCCAAACCGAATAGCACCAAGCAAACGGTGTCGCGTCACACGAGACAGTCAACCGCTGGAACGTCTTAGTACATATGCCGGATCCTGTAAGTGGCGCCAATGTAACTATCTGCCACAAAATACACCAAAAGACCGAAGAAGATCTAGACGGCATGGCGGATGGTTACGCCGCATGGTTGCCCTCATCTCGTTATTCTCCGCGCTAATTTGATCAGCAGAGGTGGGGTTATCGCCAGTCAATATTCCGTTAACTTTAATTTCCGGACAAAATAGAAAAGTGCGGTCAGAAAATAGGTCTTCTACTTTGTATTTATGCTTTAAAACAAAGATGAATAACGACTTTATAAAATAAAGAATAAATACACGGAACGGAGCCTCTCTATTTCCTCCCCCTCTCCATCGACAGCCCGGTCCGAGTATCCGTTGGGTCTCATGCAGCTGACGATCCAGTTGATGGACCCTGACAGTACAACATAAACCACTATTGTACTAATAGTTTAGTAGTTGAGCAGG
>NW_011360258.1:14017-14766 GCF_000735185.1 Notothenia coriiceps | reverse complement strand
CGTCGGGGTAGCATTTGCTTGGTATTTCCGGTTATTTCTCCACTGATTAACATGGGTTAACAATACTGTGTAACTGTCAGGTTTGAAGGGACGAAATTGTGACATCTTCACGTCTCCCAGCATGGTAAATCGTCACATGTTCACGTCTTGCCGTGATATCGGGTTGTACAGGACAGATAGACTACGTATTTTCGGATGGAAAATGAGCCAAACGCGAAAACGCAGCAGCATTTGGATGCACTTCAACCAAAACCCAGGCAGTGATAAAGCACACTATTTGTAAAGGTAAAATATCCTTTAAAGTAGGGTCAACAAATAATCTCCGTCGACACTTAAAAACACAGTAGCCTATGTAATATTAAGAGTTGTGTGAATTTCATTCGAGACAAGGCAACACATAAAGAGGGTAAATTCAAAGTAGTACATTTACTGACATGAATGACATGGATATGGCGCCACCTTGTGTCATGTTTACAATGCCGATTATTGACATTAGGTCTGGCAATAAAGTCAATCATTATCCTGGTGATTATTTCGCAGATAAACTAGTAACCCCGCCCACTTTTAAAAAGCAGCTCTTTTGAACGGCTCTTTGAAAGGAACGGAGCCATAAGATCCGGCTCCCTTCAAAGAGCCATAATTCCCATCACTATAACAAGCACAAATAGCAACTATAAGCATTTTCCAAATATCTGTAGTTGTATCATGACAATCAATATTCCATCGTAAACCAGAACAAATATGGCGGG
>NW_011360258.1:9109-13999 GCF_000735185.1 Notothenia coriiceps | reverse complement strand
GGGGGGGGGGGGCATTCCGGAAGTTAAGGTAAATTACGGTTTTATTTTGAAATACAGAACCGGAAGTCTCTGTGCTCATCATTGGAGACTTGTCAGCAGGTCACTGATCTCTCTCTGCACGTTATCTCAGTGGAGGGGAGTGGGGATACACACCATCACTGGATTCTCATGCATTTTCATCCGTTTTTTCTGCACTTTCATGGAATTAAAACTGTTTTCTGACCCTGTTGTCGGGATGGAGAAGTCTAAAGTGGATTTTAAATGAAGTCCGGACTCCTGATTGTATTTATTACCTGCGTGAGGACCTGTGAGAGGATTCTACCTGAGTAGGAAACATGAAAAGTTTGCTTTTTGTCATCTTGTGTTTCTCCACCTTTCTGCTCATGGTGAGTCTTTTATCTGCACTACTTACTTACAAGGATGTTTTAATGCACACGATTTCATATCAAACACAAATGGTGCTGACTATTAATTTGTGGTTTCTAGCATAACAATGTAAATCACAGATATTAATTTCAATTGCACACCTGGATGACAAAAATGAAAGATACATGTTGAGATTTGACATTGTTATTGTCATTACTAATGGTGAAATATCACATTTATATTGCTCATAATATTCTCATTATATGGACATGTGTTTGGAGTTGTCCTACTTTAGGGTCGTTTATTTTCTGATGTCTTAGTGTAAGCTTGATTTAATGATTATGTCATGTGAAAAAAAATCCCCAAATCTTATTGTATTTTAGTCTATAAGATATGTTTGTGATTTGGTTTTATTATGTATTTATGTATTTGTCAGACAACAAATCCTAACTTGTCAGCTTTGCCTTTTTTATTATCTTTCAGACCACACCTGAATTCTCAATGTCACGTTGGCTTTGTATTTATATTTTAGAATTATAATATATATATATGTATCTGACATTTTAAAGACGTAACTATGAATCATTATTATTTTTTTAAATCATAAACTCCAGCCTTAGTCAAAAGATAACCAATTTACTGTCATACAAAAACCACCACATATTTACATTTGAGAAAATGCAATGGCTTATATCATATTATAATAGAAAAGTGTTAGCAATTATTTATTCTGTGGATTAATCAATTATGGACTGGTTGTTTCATCTCTAATCAATTGAAGTGTGAAGTTTGATTACGATTGTTAATACTGCAATCATTCACAGACCTCCGGCTTTTTATAGGAAATCCTAGAATGTATGTGTTAAAAATAGAAATTACCAAGCACATTTCTTGATAGCTAGTTCGTTCTAAAACTCTCTAAAAAGGTCAAATGTCACTTGTTTTGCATCAATCTTGATAGCCTACAGGGTACTTATTATATGTTATAGTTTGGATTCCTAAAGCTTTTAGTCTCCGATCCCATCATTGAAGGGTGGTTTTCACTATACGTAAGTAATGTTTTGTTTTTTCGACGGACACTATAATTTACATTTTTTTACTAGGTTCAATCTGAATTTACTTTAAAACAAAAACACCTATATTGACTTTTCTACATCCAACTCACAGATTTATCATTGCTTTGAGAAAAAAGACTATGAATTGACCCCTTTTAGAAGTGAAGATATAGTCATTTGTTCTGGGAATGTCATTTTCGAGTCTGAGACCTGAAAAACGGGCTCAGGGCTTAACGGGTTAAGTGAATAGCCAACATTTTCCCGACTCCAGCTTCGAAAAATGTGAGGTTTTGTTGCCTCTTTCCCTCCTATGAGATCATAAACTAAATATATTTGTGATTTGAAATGACAGAAAGCAAACTGTACACATCTTCTTGGGCTCTGAAAAACACTTTTTACCAACATACTGATGAAATTCACACTCCAGAATAATTAGCAGATGAATCCGTAATGAAATTGTTTGTTTCTGTAGGGATTAAACATCAGGGCATTTGATGTTGTCCTAAAACATTTCTTGTATCAGTAATGAAGATAATTAGTGAGAATAATCTTGCTGCTGTCTGTTAATGTTTAGCCGTCTTCAGGCTGTTATCCCAGTGCTGATCCACCTCGGGATAAACACTGCCCTCTTCCCAGAATCCTCCTCTGACCGAAAGCAGACCGGGCTGTCAAAATGTTCACATCACCCAAAACAAATGTGAGGGTTTAAGGATCTCACTGACGTCACCTAATGTACGCACAAAAACCTTTTACAAAAACCCTCAACGCTCTTTCCCGCTTTTATACTCGGGGATGAATCTTGTGTGTCGGACATGATTTACTTAATTTGAAGAATAAATGATGTACTGTTGGTAGAGATAGTTGGCTTTTACTCAAAGCAACTTGCAATAAGTGCAATAAACAATAAAGATAGAAACTCAGAGAAATGCAAATGTATTCGCTTGAATTAAACCAAACCAGGGACGTGCACAGACATTTGGAGGGGCTATTGCTCTAAACTGGAAAAAGGGCCTCCCCCCTTGTTTTTAATGTAAAAGGTTCGTACAATAAAATGGGGTGGCTGTGGCTCAGTGGGTAGTGTGCTGGACTTCGAACCAGGGGGTAGCAAATTTGAGTCCCACTGCAGTCAGCATGTCCTTGTGTCCCTAAGACACTTCACCCCAAATTGCTCCTATGGGGATTGTCCACAGTATTGAGTATGTAAGTCTCTTTGGATAAAAGCGTTTAACAAATGACATGTAATGTAATGTAATAAAAACACAACACTGTCATTGCAAGTGACACTCATTGACTTTCATGACCAACTGCTAAATTCGTTATTCAGGCAAATTTTTTGTTTTGCGGTCCATATCTCATTAAAATATCTAATGTTAGTAACTATTAAAGAAAAATGGGAACAATTCTGTTTTGATGTAGTTTGACCATTGTAACTGCTGGGCAGACATAGGCTACTGATAAATTAGGGCTTCTAACAAATTACCTTAAATAAACTCACTAATTAATTAAACCAGTTCAATACTCATTATTCTTATCATTCTTTATGAGCGCAGTAACAGTGAGGTATTTAATTACTTATGTATTTAGAATTCCATAACTTCATAACAGAGATGGTCAAACTAAAGTGGAGACATGGCAGAAATCCTACAATAAAGCGGGACATTGAACTGTTCACCCGTGAGAAGGCAATCAAGAAAAGAGAGTGAGCGGCCCCATTGAGGGAGTTTACGAAAAGACACAGAAAGACAAAAGCACAATAACAAGTATATTTAGTTGTGTTTTTTGTAAATAACCGACGGTGTCAAGAGGAAGTAAAGTCCCCTGGTTTGTCCCGTATACTCTAACGCCAGGCAGGCATTTTGGTGTGACCACCATAGCCGTATGAGGCCGGACTCGGAGGGCTTTCCTTTGCTTCCAGCTGTCAGATTGTAAACAAAGTCACGTGACTGGGGGCCGATGACAACGCTGACAAGTTGTGTTTTTATCGCAGTGAGACGCTACAATACTAATTGTGGGCTTATCATGTTGATTCGGCCACAGTAGAAAACAAAAAAAACTCTCGCTCTCTCCAGAGGGGCAGGTCAGACAAAAATGGCAAACGGGCCGTTGCCCGGGCAACATTAGCCCGTACCTGTGCACGTCCCTGAACCAAACCATTTCGAAATTTGTTTCAAATGGGCTAAATTCTCTATTTTAATTTTTTATTTCATCCAACTGATGTCAAGCAAAGAACACATAAAAAACTTTTTCTGAGCACAGATTGTTCCAAACTCCTATACTCTACTAAACTCTTCTTTAAAGAATCCTCTCCTGCTGATTTTCAGGTGTATATCAGTATGTAGTGTCTCTACTTTAAAGAGTCCTCTCCTGCTGATTTTCAGGTGTATATCAGTATGTAGTGTCTCTACTTTAAAGAGTCCTCTCCTGCTGATGTTCAGGTGTATATCAGTATGTAGTGTCTCTACTTTAAAGAGTCCTCTCCTGCTGATGTTCAGGTGTATATCAGTATGTAGTGTCTCTACTTTAAAGAGTCCTCTCCTGCTGATGTTCAGGTGTATATCAGTATGTAGTGTCTCTACTTTAAAGAGTCCTCTCCTGCTGATGTTCAGGTGTATATCAGTATGTAGTGTCTCTACTGGGACATGTCTCCATGCTTTAATGTTCAAAAAGCTCTTTATTTTTCTCATACTGCCTGTGCTGCAGCACCTCTGTTCACCCTCTGTCTGAAACCAGAGCCCAGTCTGCTCTGATTGGTTAGCTGACCGGCTCTGTTTTGAACCCCAAAAAGCATAATAGTGCAGTAACAGTTAAAGTCTGTCTTTTGCTCAAGGGCACTGCACAAGGAAACATTTTGATGTGTAAATTAAATCAGTTCAGGTATAACTTGGACGGATGCTTTCTTTCAAAAGTACTTAATTTAAATGTTCCTTTGTTTGCTTTATTCTCACAATAAAGACCACCATAAAGTCAGTGGAGTTTGGTGTAAATATTTGATGCCGGAAGAAAGCTCTTCCCAAAAAGAACAGGGCTAAGAATAGAAGCTGGAACATCCCGATGTAGTTCATGAGTGATTTTATAATACATGATATGATTAAACTACACGTCATCATTGGATTTGTAGAAAGAGAATCCACTTATAATCTATCAACAGACGATTTATAGCACATTCACACCACAATAGGTCTGTGTTAGATGTGGGAATCTGGTAATCTGACAGTTTCATTTGGATTCTTGGGGTCTCAAATCCAGATTCAAAAGCAATTCTAAACAAATATTAGATAGGAGTATAGCTTCATAAAAAAGATTTACTTTAAGTTAGATGATATTTACACCCGGGATAAGAACAGAGATTACATTACATTTAGTTGATGCTTTTACTCAAAACGACTCACAATAAGACTTTAAAGAGTCCTCTCCTGCTGATGTTCAGGTGTATATCAGTATGTAGTGTCTCTACTTTAAAGAGTCCTCT